>NW_015162054.1:0-17512 GCF_001447785.1 Gekko japonicus
AAATCTCCTAAACTGGAGTTGGCATCCCTGTCCTCCTGTGCTGTCCAGACTGCCAGTTCAGGTTCTGTTCCCAAGTTCTGCTCCCCGCTGTTCGCCCACCTGCAGGGTAGAGTCTGGAGACAGGGCTTTTCCAGTGGTGGCACCTTGCCTTTGGAATGCCCTCCCCGTTGTTGGTTTCCTTAGGTCTTTAGGTGCCAGTGCTATAAAATAGGGTTGCCAATCACCAGGTGGGGCCTGGAGACCTCCCAGAATTACAACTGATCTCCAGAAGAAAAGATCAGTTCCCCTGGAGAAAACAGCTGCGTTGGGGGGTGGATTCTATGGCATTGTTCCCCATTGAGGACCCTCCTCCCCAAATCCTGCCTTCCCCAGGGCGCACCCCCAAATCTCCAGGATTTCCCCACCCTACTGACACACACATATTTGCCTAGTCTTTTCACAGAGAGGTGCCACCTGTTGTTTTTAAAGATAATATTTATTTTATTTGCTTCATTTATACTCCACGTTTCTGCCCCATGGGGATCAGAAGTAGATTACATCGTTCCCTTCTCCATTTTATCCACACAACAAGCCTGTGAGGTAGGTTAGGCTGAGAGTGTGTGAACTCCTAGTATACATCTGGTAAGACCCTCAGCCTCATTTGATCTCCAGTTGTCTCTAGGGCTGTGGTGGCTCCAGTGGTTAAGACGCTGAGCTGCAGACCGGAAGGTCGGTAGTTCAGCAGTTCGAGACCCGAGTGTGCTGCATGATGGAGTGAGCTCCTGTCTCTGGCCCCGGCTCCTGCCAAACTAGCAATTCGAAAGCAAGAAATTGCAAGTAGATAAATAGGTACCGCTTTGGTGGGAAGGTAACAGAGTTCCGTGCGCCTCGGCATCTAGTCATGCTGGCCACATGACCACGGAAATGTCTTCGGACAGTGCTGGCTCTTCGGCTTGGGAGATGAGCACCACACCCCTAGAGTCGGATTCGACATTTACCTTTATTTGTCAACCCCAAAGGTCAATGCCTATAAACCTCACATCACCCTTATTGCTTCCCTGTGCCTTAGGGGGTACTGGATTTAGCCAGGGCCCTTTTTGTAGCAGGTACTCATTTGCATATTAAGAGACACACCCCTAATATAGCCAATCCAAGAGCTTACAGTAGCTCCTGTAAGAAGAGCTCTGTAAGCTCTTGGAGGATTGGCTACATTAGGGGTGTGTGGCCTAATATGCAAAGGAGTTCCTGCTACAAAAAGAGCCCTGCGATTCCCTCCTCTTTGCTTGCTTCCACTAAAATGGAAGGAGCTAAACAGACTTGTGATGGAAATATTGCATCAATTCACACTCGTAAATAATCGCTTGGATCCCCCGAGTGCAGAATTCCTGCCTTCCTTTGCTTGGAAATGTTTTTGAAAAATCCGTCTAATAGTACGATCCATTTTCCATCATGGTCGAGGATCATCTGGCTATTGGCCATAAAACGCAGACAAAGTCTAGGCAATTATTTCCATTCTATAGCGGAGTGACAAAAGGGTGCCATAGAGAGTCTCTGAATGGATTTTTAATTGTGAGAATTCCTTACAGCCGTTCCTCTTCTCCGCTCCGCATCTGACATTTCAACAGTGACTTACTCCTTATGTGTGACCACTCTTAAAGGTCAATGTCAATTTCTGTGCTAGTGGATACTGTAATATCAGTCTGTGCGCTAAGAGATGACCGCATAACTCAGCTAAGAGATGACCGCATAATAGGCTCATTCGTTGCATTTTGAACAATGTTTGGATGCCCTGCTATGAAAGCAGGCTACGTCGATACCGCTTAACATCCTGATGCAGATAAAGCCCAGTGCACTTAATTCTTGTTGATTTCAAACAAGGCTGACTGTGGTTACTCAAGCTTGGTTGATGAGTTGGACTGCTTGACTGTTCCTCTGCACTTCGTAAACAAAGGCTTTCCATAAAGATTCCCCATGACCCATGAAGATGCTCCACATCATTACTGGAACTTCTTGGAAACAGTGTAGAGACTCCCCATATGCTATGTCTAAAGTTCTTTTTTCTCATTTCTGTCTAGTACATGTTTATCCCACTCTTGAGAAAAGAAGAAGAAGAAGAAGAAGAAGAAGAAGAGATTGGATTTATACCCCGCAGCCTGTCCCACACAGTGGCCAACCAGATTCTCTGGAGATCCTACAATTGGGCAGAGGCTGAGGCCTTCTCCTGATGTTGGCTCCGGTGGAGGTTTTCAGAAGTTTACTACCCCTTTTAAAGTTGTCTGTGCTTGTGGTCATCATTGCATCCTCTGGTAGCGAATTCCACAGTTCGGTCATCCGTTGTATTTCTTTTTGTTCGTCCTGGATCTACTGCCCATCAACTTCATGGGATGCCCTTGAGTTCTAGTATTTTGGGAGAGGGAGAAAAAGTTCCCTCTGTCCACTGTCTCTTCCCCATGTATAATCCTATAAATCTCTACGGTGAACCCCCTTTGTCGTCTCTTGTCTAAACTTAAAAATCCCGAAGTCTTCAGCCTTTCTTCATAGCAAAGGTGCTCCCATCCGTGAATCATCTTGGTTCTCCTCTTCTGCCCTCCAAGATGCTTTGGGTGACACCCATGGTTCCCATTTCCCCATTTTATCCAACTCTGTATTATAGATGAGGCTGAGACAGTGTCTGGCCCAAGATCATCCAATGGATTTCATGGCAGAGTGGGGATTTGAACTGACAGCTCCCATATCCTACTCCATCTCCATCATCTAAGCCAGGGGTGTCGAACTCATTTATTATGAGGGCCGGATCTGACATAAATGAGACCTTGTTGGGCCGGGCCATGTGTGTCATAAAATGTAATGCCAGGGAGTGGCAATATAAACTTTATAAAGGACACAAACACAAAGATTTTTTTTTACTTAAAATACAAACATTAGCTCTGTAAGCTGCAACCCTACTTTTGATTTATTGACATTCACCATGGAAATCTCATGCTCAGAGTTCTGAGTCTAGGACCCAGGTTAAAACATGAAATGGCTGAGTGATTAAGAGCGTCTGGCAAAGCAAGCTATGATGCAGCAGCAGCAGCAGAATTGGAAGCAGGAGATGGCCAGTTCCACTGTGGGCCTGACAGAAGCCCTCCGGGGGCCTAATCAGGCCCCCGGGCCACATGTTTGACACCCCATATCTAAGCACTCCACCCCCCCCAATAGCTGTAACAAACCATGTGATTTCAGCAACCATGTGACAACATGAGTTCTTAAAGCCAGTTGAGTTAAATGGCAGAGTGGGAGTTCGAGGTTGGGGGACAAGGACCAAGAAGAATGAAAATACCCCCAAGAGGCAGCAGCATCCAGGACAACAAAATGGTACCAAACAGCAACGGAATCTTATTTAGGGAAATCCTGCTTTAGTATGGGGGGGTCCCCAAAGTGGTGCCTGGCACCTGCCAAGTTTTTTTAGAAAGTGGGTGGGGCCACATGAGGCTTTGGTCCAGCAAGGCTTCTGACTGGCCATTGGAGGTTTGATTGACTAGGCAGATTTCTAAAACTGTTGCTTTAACAGCAGCTGCCACCACAGCAAAAGGGGCTTTGGTCACATGAGCCGTTTGTGCCAATATTGTTGCAGTACTTTTGCAGATTTAAATTTCATGACCAGACACCAACATCTGCCTTCTGTGCCCCAATCATTGCCACCCTGTTCTGCCCTGCTTTGGAAGCGGAGTAATCATGCACCAGGGAAAATCCAGTGTTTATGGGTATCAGCACTTTCACCCTGTATTTCTGGAAGTCTGAACTCCCCTGGTGTGAGCTCAACCCGGTTGGGAAGTCTGATAGCTCTGTTCAGTTTTAGCTCCCTTTTTTTTTAAAGTCAGTTAGCGATGTGTGCATATCCACATCTTTGTGCACACCAGCAAGCTCACAGCTGTCCTCTGAGGTGAGAAGGGGTGGGGGAGGGAAGGGCAGGCTGAGAAGCCTCCTTTCTCTTTTTTACATGCTGGTTCCTCTGCCTACAGCTGTGCAGCACACAGGGTGGGGAAGGGGTAAATGAGTTTTTTAGAGGGGGAAGCAGCCTCCTCTGGCTGTTTAAACAGAGCGGTACTTCAAATAAGTGGTTGTGCGCATATGCAAAACACAAATTAAAAAAGAAGCCACCCAACCACCCACTCCATGGTTGCCCTGCAGCAATAATCTGAGAGGTCAACCACGGGGCGAGCAGGCAGTGAAGCCGCTTCAGGGTGTGCTTGTCTGGTCACCCCATCCCACAGCAATTTAAATCACCACAAATAGAGGGGATGCCAGATTGTGCCAAGCCTTCAGTGTGACCGAACCTGGGTGACTGAAGTTAAGCCATGGCAGCCATTTTGTTGTTGGCTCCATCTCCTGCAGCAGCTCCGCCCACCACACTATCAGAATTCTAAAGGTGCTTGCAATTTCAAAAAGTTGGAAAGCATTGCTTCAGTAGTTTTGGCTGGACTGAAGTAAAAGCAGGGGTCATTTCCTGTGGGAGCGCACAGGAGCAGAGCTCCAACAGTAAAGAGCCCAGGGGGTGGGCACATGCAATAAGCCCCGCCCCCCGCTCCCAGAAGCCCTCAGTCGGGCCACAGGGAGCAAGAAGCAGCCAGGTAAGTTGCAGAGCCCCCCTACCCACCTTCAGGTACAAGCTCTCCCTCCTCTGTGAGGGCAGATCTGCACGTCCCCCCCCCCACCAATAGCTAGCAATCCAAAACAGTCCAGTGGAGTCTGAGCGGTGGGTGTTGCCTTGGACACACTTCCGGTGATATCAGGGGGTGTGGCATATGCAAATAAGTTATGCTAACGAGCTTCTGTACCTCTTTTTCTACGAAATGACCCCTGAGTAAAAGTCAGAAGGAGAGAATGTTTGCCAAGGAACTAAACATGATGTCTGCTCTGAATTGTAATTCTCATGTGTGTGTGTGTATGTGTGTGTACATTATTGGGTCAGAAAGACCATTTTTCTTGCTGAGATTGGATTTTTTTCCTAATCCTGTCCACTTGCGTGGACTGAAAGGTCACACTCAGCAAAGAGAACGGAAGTGGTAGCCAGCAAAGCAAAGGAAGGGGTATGGCCTGGATGAGTCCCCATCTAGCTGGCCTCTGCATGCATGAAGAGAACAGTCATTCCAAATGGCGGCGTTTATTAAATGCTGCTCACGTCAGAGGCTGCCCAAGACGAGGGCGACGTAAGAAGCCTTTGGCTTCCCGAGGAAAAAAGAGAAAAAGAAATATTGATTGAAATAAACGGCCGTGTGAGTTCCAGCGTCCTTGCTCAATACTTATTATATGGCTTCAGAGTCGGCAGCAAAGCCTCGGAGAGTTGGCAAATTTGGTAAAGTGGTTACAGAAATGTCAAATCATGATCTTATCCTTGATGAACACTTGTCCATCTGGTTCTCCCCCCACCACCCCATTTAGTGCTCAACTAAAGGGAATAATAGCCTCAAATGGAAACGATACTGAAATCTCAGGATCTTTCCTCCTTAAGGAAAGACGTCCTAGGCAGAGGGACATTAAATGCCCAGGGATCACAGGAGAGGAGCAGGCAAGTCGCACAAGAAAGCTGCCTTCTACTGAATCAGACCGTTGCTCCATCAAGGTCAGAATTGTCTACTGCTGGGCAGTAGGTTCAGGACAGTCAAAAGGAAATACTACTTTACACAGAGAATGATTGAAATGTGGGATTCCCTGCCGGGGGATATAGTGATGGCCACAGGAATGGACACCTTTAAAAGGAGATTAAATAAATTCATGGAGGATAGGCCTATCAATGGCTACTAGCCATGGTGACTGAGTGGAACCTCCATGATCAGAGTCACTAAGCCTCCGAATCCCAGAGCCAGGAGGCAACATCAAGGGAAGACCTCAGCCTCTATGCCCTGTTGTTGGCCGTCCGGAGGAACTTGTTGACCACTGTATGAGACAGGATGCTGGACTAGATGGACTACCGGTCTCATCCAGCAGGGCTCTTCTTATCTTCTTCATGTTCTTACGCAGACTGGCAGCGGCTCTCCAGGTCTCCAGCAGTGGTCCTTCACATCACCTCTTACCTGTTTTTTTTAACTGGAGATGCCTGGGATTGAACTTGGTACCTTCTGCATACAATGCAGAGGCTCTTACACCAAGCCATAGCCTCTCCCCTGTAATAGGAGGCGCAAATAGGTATAATAGGAAGAACAAACATGAGCACAGATGTGGAGTACATATTTAGGTGTCGTTTCATTTGGGTCTGTGAGTTTAAATCTTGAACTTCATGGAAGAGACAGAGGTATGCCATGGAGGTGGTCCTGCCTTCACCTCCAACAGGATCCAGGGGAAAGGGCGGGTGTTTGGGGGAAATAAATGGAGGGGGAAGCAAGAGAACAAAAGCAAGAAATGTTTTGGATATGGTGGAAGGAAGGGAGAAATGCTAAGGATGTGTTGAGCATGGGGGGGGGAATAAGGCAGCTGTAGGTACAGTTGGAGGAACAACAGGTCTTGGAGATAAGGACAGACAGATTGGGTTTTGGAGAGGTCTGTAGAGTTTTTGGAGAACTTTGTAGGTAAGGACAAGGAGTCCATGTTGGATGAGAAGCTAGGGTAGATATCTGAGGAAGGTGTGATAAAAGAAAGGAATGAAATAGGCAGAGTTTTGGGTAGGTGGAAAAGACTAAGGCAGTGGTACTCAGTGGCTCAGAAATCACATGTGGCTCTTTGACCTGCCATCTGTGGCACTTCTGGGCACCACTCCCAAATGTGGCATGACTCAGGAAACTGGGCAAGGCCATTTCCTGGTGTGGCTTGTGGTTAGCAGTTGGTTGCCACCTTGAAATAGTGGCCACTGGAGGAACTGGAGATGGGTAGGTACACTGTGTTGGTCGATCTTTCGATCATCATAAATGTCGATGATTGAAATCCCTGTATTTTAGAAGATATAATCACAACTGGGTAAGTATTATCTCTTCTAAAAATGCAAGGTCATGTTCTTGATGGGGGGCGGAAACCCTCAAAGGCAGTTTTGCTAGCGCATTTTCAGTTTCTGGTCATAATTGTTCACTTATTGATACTGGTATACGTGTTGATTAATAGTTGCGTGGATGTCAGTAGAATGCTCTTCCCAAGGATCAGAAAAACATCCTTGAATAAAATTAAATAGAAAGGTAAGCTGTGAGCCTCCCTGGGTTGTGAGCTTAGGGCCAGGGATGGAAGTAAAGGGACCATCCTCTCCAGCAACCCCTCGCCCTTCTCTGCAGCTTCTGTGTTCTCATCCCAGCACCTGGAGAGCTTTTAACATAGGGAAGCACACTGGTTTGTGCCAGAAGTCTGACCTGAAAGCCTTTCCCCTCGCTCCAGATACACAAGGGCTGGCAAAAGTTCAACAATGGTGGGAAAAGATAACCCTTCATGTACAAAGGTGGTTGGCTATTTAAAAGTCATATTATTAGTTACATCTTGCCCTGACCTGGATAGCCCTGGCAAGCCCGATCTTGGAATCTAAACAGGGTCGACTCTGGCAAGTACTTGAATGGGAGACCTCCTTGGAATACCTGAGGCAGGAGGCGGGGGCGGGCTTTACTCAGCCACCTCTCTGAATATCCTCCAGGCCCCCAATAGGGGGTCAGTCACCAGAGGTCGCCATGACTTCCAGGTGCACACACTCACACACAGACACAAACATATAAAAATAGTTACATCTTATATCATGTAAGTGTGTGTTTGGTGGGGTGGTGCGCAGAGCATACACTAATTATGTGGCTCTTCTGGTTGATGGTAATTGTCAATGTCATAGGGTTGCCTGGCAGTTCCTGCAACCGGTGGGAAGGCTGTGGGGAGACCAGCATCCCAGGGAAAAAAGAAAAAGAAAATTACGGCCTCGTCTATTTACAGGAAGTTTTGACCATAGAGTTCCTGGTGATTCCTAGAGCTACCCAAAAACAACAAGGGTAGCTCTAGGAATTGCCAGAAACTCTATGGTCAGAACTTCCTGTAAATAGATGAGGCCTTAATTTTTTTTTTAATTTTTCTCCCCAGGATGATTGTACTCCACCCTTGGCCCAAGTTTCTGCCCACCAATCAGGTGAGCATCTTCAGGCAAAGTCCCCAATTACCTAGAGGTTTCCTGTCAACCTATCAATGTGGCTGTTTGTAAGCTGCAGAGTGAGTAGCACTGCACTAAGATGTGAAGACCTGATAGATGCAGATGACTGTCCAGCATGAAGAGAGCTTTCAACTTCTGTATCCCCAAGCCAAGGTCAACCTTCTATCCACACTGCACACAGTTGTTGCTCATGCTTTTAAATCATGCACACTTGTTCTGCAAAGCGCAGCAAGTGAGCATGAAACAGTAAAGGCAAGCTCTGTCTACCAAACAGAACAGAAGGCGAAAAATAGTACTTCTGCCCTGAAGACATCTCTTTGAAACAATCTTAAATTATTTTTGAATTTCTAAAATTAATTCCAGAATTGGAACACATGCAAGTGCTAAAACATACAGTTCCTTCAGCTCATCCCTGATATACCCATGCGTGTAGATAAAGCATTACAATAAAGCAATCCAGACATGATTGGCCTTTTTTTGTCTAGTGCTTTCTCAGTGCTCCTGTGCATCCATACAACATCACACAAAAAGTATCTTGATTTGACAATAGGTAAAGATTGCTTTGCAGTGATGGATGGGAGGTTGTGTGTGTGACTGTGAGGGGGGGGGGGGGCCATGGCTCAGCAGTAGAACATCTGCTTGGCACGCCAAAGGTCCCGGGTTCAATCCCCGACATCTCTAGCTAAAAGGCTCAGGTAATAAGTGATGTGAAAGACCTCCACGTGAGATGCTTGTGAGCCACTGACAGTCTGGCCCTCTACTTTGTATGTAACTAACCTTTCAGGTACTTGATTCATTTGCTAGCATTAAGTGTCCCCCCCCCCCTTTTTTGCTTTCATTCTAACAATACTGACTTTAATGGTCCATCGGTCTAATTCAGTAGAAGGCAGTTTCATGTGCTCATGTAATTGGCTTGCAGAGTGCTTGGCACCCGTGTTCTTATGCACACCCAAAGAAGCACAGAATCTAAATTTTGGGTTGGATTTAACTTGCCACACCACAAGATGGGCAGGCAATAATAATAATTATCATAAGGCATTGTGTGTAGAATAGCCAGGAGATCCTAAGATTGTCTGGCAGCCAGACGTTCTAGCTCTTTTAGCGTTATGCAACACAAGGTGGCGAGCTAGACTTGTTCTTAAGGCAAGAGACATTTCAGAGGTGGTTTTCCATTGCCTGCCTCTGTGTATTTTACAAGCACTGAAGTGGGCCTTTCAAGCCAAAGGCTTGCTTGTTTAAAAGGGCTGTGTGTGTAACTATTTGGAGAGGGGTTGTGGCTCTGTGGTAGGGGTCATACTTTGGATGCAGAAGGTCCCAAGCATCTCAGGGGGCATTTGTGAGCTGATTTGTAGTCAGTGTGGAGTAGTGGGTAAAAGTTCCTAATGAGGAGACCCGAGTTCAAATCACCATCTCTTTTTCAGTCTAGCCTACTCCCCAGGGTTATTGTGAAGACAAAATTTTTTTTGGGGGGAGGGGAGACTGTTGTGCTGCCTTAAGCAATTTGGAGGGAGGGGAGTGACCCTTTAATCTGTCAACTGGGGAGAGGTTGCACATTTTAACCCTTCTCCTTCTAAAACGATCACTATACACTCCCTGAATGTCAAGGAAAATGGTATGGAATGTTTTTTTCCCCAAGGGGGTGCATTTAGATATTCCTCCCCCTCCCCCGAGTTAGGAGTGGTACAATCAAAGAAAACTTTTGCCATGTGATTCTTGAGGATATATAAACTGGACTTCAAATCTGTATGGGCCACAGACCCCGGAGACCGGCTGCTGGTCAGTACAGAGAGAGCTGAAGCCAGGGGCTGCAATGGAAATATGGGCTGAGATAACATCCGGTGCATAATTTGCTCAGATTCTTAACTGTTAGATATATTAGGATGGGTGAGGTTTTATGTAGATAATTAATATTATGTGTGCTTTTCTCTGTTTGCACTCTGCATCTGAATGGCCTGTGGGTAGACGATTGCCAACCCCCAGGTGCCACCTGGAGATTTTGCTATCACAACTGATCTCCAGACAACAGAGGAAGAGGAAGAAGAAAATTTTGGGTTTATGTCCCACCCTTTACTACCTGAAGGAGTCTCAGTGCGGCTTACAATCCTTTCCCTTCCCCTCCCCACAACAGATAGGTGGGGCTGAGAGAGCTCTCTGGAGAACTACCCTTGAGAGAACAGCTCTGAAAGAGCTTTGTGACTGACCCAAGGTCACACCAGCAGCTGCATGTGGAGGAGTGGGGAATCAAACCCGGTTCTCCCAGATTAGAGTCCGTGCTCTTAACCACTACACCAAACTGGCTCCCTGGTTAAAAATGGCTGCTTTGGAGGGTGGACTCTATGGCATTGTACGCCATTGAGGTCCCTGTCCTCCCCAGGCTCCAACTCCCCAAATCTCCAGATATTTCCCCACCAAGAGCTGCAATCCTACCTGTGGGCTGTCATCAGAGCTTTTTTTGTAGAAAAAGCCCAGCAGGAACTCATTAGCATAATAGGCCCAACCACACTTTGCATATTAGGCCATACCCCATGTTGCCAGAAGTGTGGTCATCCAGCCACACCCACCTATTGCTTCTTATTCTCTTTACCTTGTTTGTTGTCAAAACCCAGGGCTTTTTGCATGTTAGGCCACACACCCCTAATTGTAGCCAATCCGAATGAGTTTCTGCTGTTGAGTGTGGCCCATTATGCTAATGAGTTCCTGCTGGGCGTGGCCAACTTGGGAGCCAGTCGGAACTCCGTTCCTGTGCGTTCCTGCCCGAAAATAGCCCTGGCTGTCACAAAGATTGAGAGTGGCTGGTCTGATCCCAGGAAGCTTTGTATGTTCATGTAACTTCCTGTTTACCCTTGAAACGTGACCTTAATTACTAGTTTTGGTTTTGCAAAGTAATTTCATTGCAGAGACCTTTAACCTTGCTGGAGACGCGGCTCCTTCCGTAAGGTGCTGTTTTACTATCCCTCCCCCCGCTCTTAATTGCAATCTGAAACTGTGCTCCCGCAAATCCCTCCCCCCATTTTGCTTTTGGGTTTTGTTTTCCTTCCTCTTGAGACATTATCTTGGAAACAAAAGGCTTCTTAAAGGCAGAACTGCAAAATATTCAAATGAGTTCTAAATTCGTCTTTGTTAATATGGATGACATACCAGCTAGGTGATGAATTTCAAGTTGTTATTCCCATGAAAACGTTCAAATAATTAATATCCCCACTGGTGTACATCGATACATATTCATAACTCTCGAGTCCTGTTGGGCTGATTTCGCTGTTGTTGTCATCGCTACTGAATACTTATTTTGGGTTACATTATTATTATTATTTTTACTTCTCCTGTCCCGGTGTCTTGCTACCACCGCCTTCGTTTGGCGATGTGCTAGGCAGAGACAGCTAGGTCGCACCCAAGGTCAGATGGTAAACGCTCCGGGGCTAAAAATATTTCCTAAATGGCATGGAAATGCAAATAGGTTGTGAAACAAAAAATCTGATGCTAGGCACCTTCAGGCTGGGTTGTTGCAAGATATTTCACATGGGGTTACCATTCATAGGGCTGGAGAGAAAAGGGTGCGGTATAAGGTTAAGGCTGACCTGACCCGAGCCTATGACACTCTTACAGAGGCAAAATTCCTTTTTGCTCCAAAGAAAATGCGGTACTGAACGCAGCTTCAAACAGACTGTCTTTCAGCTCAAGGTCTCTGTGTCTGGAAAATGGTGCTCAAATATGTCCTCATAGGGCAAGAGTCCGTAAGGTGGCACTTGTGGGCACCTTTCCCGGTGCCTGCCAAATATTTTTAGAAAGTGGGTGGGGCTCCTCCCAGCACTTCTGGGATAGGGAAGAATATAAGCTTAAATAAAATAAAATGAATTGACCATTGGAGATCTGATGGACTGTGCCCACGGGTCATTTCGAAGAAAAAGAGGTGCAGGATCTCATTAGCATAACTCATTGGGATATGACACACCCCCTGACATCACCGGAAGTGTGTCAGAAGGCACCACTGGACTGTTTTGGATTGCTAGCTATTGGGGGGGGGGGACACGTGCAGATCTGTCCTCGCAGAGGAGGGAGAGCTTGTACCTGAATAAAACTTGGTCTTAAAGGTGTCACTGGACTGTTTTGGACCAGGGGGGCTCTGCAACTTACCTGGCTGCTTCTTGCTCTGACTGAGGGCTGCTGGGAGCAGGGGGCGGGGCTTCTTGCATGTGCCCACCCCCTGGGCTCTTTACTGCTGGAGCTCCACTTCTGTGCGCTCCTGCAGGAAATGACCCCTGACTGTGCCGATTTTTAACACTGTCGCTTCCGAAGCAGCTGTCTGTCACCACAGCACAAGGATTTCCACTAAATGACTGGAAATAAGCTGGGCATATGCAAGAAAGGATGCTTAAACAATAGTTTTAAAGGCAAAGGTTTCCCTTGCTAGAAAGACAGCTGAATCCGACTCTAGGGGTGCGGTGTGCTCATCTCCGTTTCCAAACCAAAGAGGCAGCGCTGTCTGAAGATGTTTCTGTGGTCATGACTAGATACCGAGGTGCAGGGCTCTTTTTGTAGAAAAAGCCCAGCAGGAACTCATTAGCATAATAGGCCACACCCAATGGCAGAAACTCGTTAGCATATTAGGCCACACCCCTAACAGCACGGCTCATTAGCACATTAGGCCACACCCTAATGTTACCAGAAGTGTAGTTACCCAGCCACACCCACCTTTTGCTTGTTATTCTGTTTACCTTGTTTGTTGTCAAAACCCAGGGCTTTTTTTGTAGCAGGAACTCCTTTGCATGTTAGGCCACACACCCCTAACAGAGCCAATCCTAATGAGTTTCTGCTGTTGGGTGTGGCCTATTATCCTAATGAGTTCCTGCTGGGTGTGGCCAACTTGGGAGCCAGCCAGAACTCCGTTCCTGTGCGTTCCTGCCCAAAAATAGTCCTGCCGAGGCGCATGGAATGCTGTTACCTTCCCACCGAAGCAGTATCTATTTATTTACTTGCAGTTTTCTTGCTTTCGAACTGCTAGGTTGGCAGGAGCTGGGTCCAGAGATGGGAGCTCACTCCGTCACGCGGCACTCGGGTCTTGAACTGCTGAACTGCCAACGTTCCAGTCTGCAGTTCAGCATCTTAACCTCTGAGCCACCGCAGCATCCCTGCTTAAACAATATGTTCATTTTAAAAGGCACCCTGATAAGCAGAGCTTCTGCCTGAAATCTTGAAGAGTTACTATTAGAGTTAGGTGTAACCTGCCACCCTGCCACTTTGTGGTTGGCTCCGCCTCCTGCAGGAGCCATTTTGTGGTTGGCTCCCTCTCCAGCAGCAGCCATTTTGTGATGATGGCCACAATCCTGTCTCAGAATGTCAACAGTGCCCCAGGGGTCAAAAAGGTTGGGGGCCCCTGCAATAGCTGAAAGTGCAAAGCCACCCTCCGGTTCCCGAGTAGGGTAGCTGCCTGTCCATAACCTGAAATGGATTGTACATCTTTCAGTAACTCTCCTCTGCACCCCAGAAACTTATTACTTCTGAACCAGGTTCAATCAATTGTACTTTAGTAAAGGTAAAGGTTTCCCTTGCTCGAAAGCCAGTCGAATCCAACTCTAGGGATGCGGTGCTCATCTCCGTTTCGAAGCTGAAGAGCCAGCACCATCCTAAGACGTTTCCGTGGTCATGTGGCTGGCATGACTAGACACTGAGGCGCACGGAACACTGTTACCTTCCCACCGAAGTGGTACCTATTTATCTACTTGCAGTTTCTAGCTTTCGAACTGCTTTAGGTTTCAGGAAATAGATGGGTGGTGGGGGAAAGGCTTCCTTAGAAAGCTAAGTGCAACAATAAATCACATTTGCGGTTCTTCTGGGTGCTCAAGGTGGTCATGGGTTTCTTTCTTCTTCCAAAACGCTACCACCGAGCCTCATGACACAGCTGCGGACTGGATGTCCAGGTTCTTGTCCGACATGTTAATATCTCACAGTCTTTATCTCCTTTATCTCCTTAACCGCTTACATACTTGGAGGAAGACAGACTGCAAATGGACCGGATTGGAACAGATAACAAGAAGGGCATAATGAGTTGGTTGCACAAACAGAAGGTGCTTGTGGGGGTTGATCTGTTCTCATCTTCCACAGCAGTCCTCTGTCATCTCAGGCACTGAAAGGTGGTGATGGGGCCCCTGTGAACAAAAAACTACCAGGCAATGGGGGTATGTGGTATGGAGGGGGAGCTGGGCAGAAGTGTTCCCATCTTGTTCTTACGTCAACTGAAAACTTGGCCGAGGAAGTACAGTGGACTAAGAGCTCCATTGACATGAGGTAGAGGCAGGGCTTTTTTTGTAGAAAAAGCCCAGCAGGAACTCATTAGCATAATAGGCCACACCCAACAGCAGAAACTCATTAGCATATTGGGCCACACCCCTGATAGCACAGCTCATTGGCATATTAGGCCACACCCCCTGTTACCAGAACTGTGGTCATCCAGTCACACCCACCTTTTGCTTCTTATTCTGTTTACTTTGTTCGCAAAACCCTGGGCTTTTTTTGTAGCAGGAACTTATTTGCATGTTAGGCCACACACCCCTAATGTAGCCAATCCTAATGAGTTTCTGCTGGGTGTGGCCAACTCAGGAGCCAGCTGGAACTCCGTTCCTGTGCGTTCCTGCCCATAGCCTCTCTAACATGCTGAAATGGAACCCGCTCCTAAAACTGCCCCTTTATAAGGCTCCCAGTTCTAAAGCTTTCAGTAGCTTTCTGGACCCATTTGGAAAATAACATCCCACTCTTCCCCCCCCCCCCCCATCCACAGATCAGATAACAGGACCGTCGCTTTTGGTACAAGTTTATAGTTTTGTCTTCCATTCTTTAGTACTTCTAAATCATGGTTGTCAAAGCCTGGAGGTCTCTCCTTTGGCGGGTGGACACAATGGGATTATACTATGCTGAAGTCCCCCACCCCCTTCCCAAATGCTACCTCTCCAGGCTTCACCCCGAAATTTCCAGGAATCTCCCAACTTGGCACGGGCAACCGTATTTTAAATATATAGCATTTCTGTGCAACAGACTGTTTTTCAGGGCTCTTTGGCACTTCACTCAGAAATAAGCCTAAATTTTGCCATCTATTTGCCCACAACCTCGTATCCCAGCTCACCCTGGTCTGTTTCCTTCCTCCAGATCTCGCATCCCAACAGGGTGAAAGTCGAGACCTGCTTTTGGGTCCTGACCCACAATTTGAGATCCACACCCCTAGGTATTTGGCAGCAACTGCATGATGCCAGGCCTCTGGTGGCCGTAAGTTAGACTGCGTGACCGCTCTTGAGTTCCAACCTCTCAGAAGGATTTTTGTGGGGGTGGGGAAGGAAGGAACTCAATATCATCACTTGAGTTAAGTACCTGTATCATTTGTCTCTATCTTTTTCTTTTAAAAAAATCATGGGACTTCAGAAATACCTTATAATAGCTAGAGATATTGCAAATCCCTTCTCAGCAATTCTCCAGAGATTGGTCGTGAAAAATCATTTCGTAAGCAAGGTAATAATGTGCCCCCCCAAAAAAAACACACACCCACGGATTGTTTCTTCTAGCTTCTGATAGGTACTGTGGAAAAATATCCAAGGGAGGGGAGAATTAAGAGGATGAAACTGTTACATTTAAAAGACTGAATAAAGTGGAGGTGATTTCTTTCAGAAAGATTGTCTGAGGCCACGAATTGAGTTATTAAAACTGGGGAGAAAGAGTACTTCGGCAGAAACAGCCTGACAAACCAGTTTGTGAGAAAAAAAATAACTTGTTTTTTATATATATAAAAAAACTTCAGACAGGTGGGAAACTTCATTATACACTCTTAAATTTGCATCCATTTGTATATACCTACCACCGAATTTCTTCGAGCATTTCACGTCGCTTAAGGAAGTAAGCAGAAGGAAATAAACGAAGGGGGAGGAGACGCCATTAGTTTTACTTGCTGAAACATCTTTTCCTTGTCATGCCAATACTTTCATTACTGTCTCTCCTTTGACACTCCATCTTATTAACGGATCCATTTCTCTTCTTAATTCCCCCGTGGATTGACAGATGATCGACAGATGGATACATTTCGTGGAAAGCTTTGCTTCTCTCGTCTTGGTTGTTCGCGGCAATATCTGCATGTTAAGAACAACTTGGGAGAGGAAAGGCTTTATTTTCAGCTGGATTTGTAGATGGAGGTACCTTCAGCATAGCCAAAATCCTTGTGCAAGCCATGTACATTTCGTGGAGAACATAAGAAACACAAGAAGAGTCCTGCTGGCTCAACCCCAGTGGTCCATCTAGTCCAGCATCCTGTCTCATACACAGTGGCCAACTAGTTCCTTTGGATGGCCAACAACAGAGCATAGAGCCCGAGGCCTTCAGAAGAACACAAGAAGAGTCCTGCTGGCTCAACCCCAGTGGTCCATCTAGTCCAGCATCCTGTCTCATACACAGTGGCCAACCAGTTCCTTTGGATGGCCAACAACAGAGCATAGAGCCTGAGGCCTTCAGAAGAACACAAGAAGAGTCCTGCTGGCTCAACCCCAGTGGTCCATCTAGTCCAGCATCCTGTCTCATACACAGTGGCCAACTAGTTCCTTTGGATGGCCAACAACAGAGCATAGAGCCCGAGGCCTTCAGAAGAACACAAGAAGAGTCCTGCTGGATCAACCCCAGTGGTCCATCTAGTCCAGCATCCTGTCTCACACAGTGGCCAACTAGTTCCTCTGGACAGCCAACAGAAGGGCAAAGAGGCTAAGGCCTTCCCCTGATGTTGCCTCCTGGCAGTGGGATTCAGAGGTTGACTGCCTCTGGACATAACCTCCCTTCAGGGGTCGGCCCGGTTTCAGCCTGCTGTTGCCCCGGGGTTCTTTGGATGCTGTTTTGCTGTGGACTTAAATTGCCTCGACTTGAACACTGAGAAAAATCTGGAGTGTCTGGCAAATGTGGAAAGGGCCATAGTCAACTCACTCCACATGGTGCATAATATGCAGGGGTCATTTCGTAGAAACAGAGGTGCAGGAGCTCATTAGCATAACTCATTAGCATAACTCATTTGCATATGCCACACCCCCTGACATCACTGGAAGTGTGTCAGAAGGCAACACCCACCGTTCAGGCTCCACTGGACTGTTTTGGATTGCTAGCTGTTGGGGGGTGGGGGGAACGTGCAGATCTGCCCTCACAGAGGAGGGAGAGCTTGTACCTGAATAAAACTTGGTCTTAAAGGTGCCACTGGACTGTTTTGGATTGCTAGCTGTTGGGGGGGGGGGATGTGCAAATCTGTCCTCGATGCGCGCTCCTGCAGGAAATGACCCCTGATAATATGTAAACCTCGATCATGTCCCCCCCTTAGTCATCTCTTTTCTAAACTGGAAAGTCCCAGACTCTTCAGCCTTTCCTCACAGAGAAGGTGCTCCAGCACCCTAATCATATCGCTTGCCCTCCTCTGGTCCTGGTCACATGGGCCGGATAACG
>NW_015162054.1:18878-37062 GCF_001447785.1 Gekko japonicus
AAAAAGACATTTCTTTACTTGATACCCTGAAGAACAGTTGGTTTTTATGCCCCGCTTTTCTCTACCCTAAGGAGCCCCAAAGAGAAGAAGAGAAGAGATTGGATTTATACCCCGCCCTTCACTCGGAGTCTCAAAGCGGTTTACAAACTCCTTTCCCTTCCCCTCCCCACAACAGACACCCTGTGAGGTGGGTGGGGCTGAGAGAGCCCTGACACAACCTGCTCTTTTTCAAGGACAGCTGTGCCAGAGCTTGTGACTGACCCAAGGTCACATCAGCAGGTGCAAGTGGAGGAGTGGGGAATCAAACACCCTTCCCCTCCCCACAACAGACACCCTGTGAGGTGGGTGGGGCTGAGAGAGCCCTGACACAACCTGCTCTTTTTCAAGGACAGCTGTGCCAGAGCTTGTGACTGACCCAAGGTCACATCAGCAGGTGCAAGTGGAGGAGTGGGGAATCAAACGTGGTTTTCCCAGATTAGAGTCTGCACACTTAACCACTACACCAAACAAAGCAGTTTACAATCACCTTCCCCTCCTCTCCCAGCCTTGTGAGGTAGGTGGGGCTGAGAGAGTTCAGAAAGAACTGTGACTGGCCCAGGGTCACCTAGCAGGCTTCATGTGGAGGAGTGGGGAATCAAACCCAGTCCTCCAGATCAGAGACCACTGCTCTGAACACACTATGCCATGTTGGCTCTAGAGCTGCTGTTGGCCAGAGCAGGCAATGCTGAGCTTTATGAACGAATGACCTGAGATGATATAAGGCAGCTACATGCGTTCCCTTTGGGAAGAAGCCATGTTGATGGCTCTTTACACGCAGAGGGTTTGCAGTTCAATCCAGGGTTGGTGACCATTGGCTGGCAACCAAAGGGAGAGAGAGGGCTTGGGGGTGGGGGAATGATGTCACACTGGTGTCACACTGTCACTTCTGGTGTAAACCTGGGAGTGATGTCACTGCACCAGCATGATGCTCTACGATCCCCCCCCCCAAACTATGGTTTTACTATAGATGGGGTTTTTTTGGAGGGGGAATCCTGGAGCATCAAGCCAACAGGGTGACATCCCTTTGAGTTTACACAAGAAGTGACAGCAGGGGTCATTTCCTGCAGGAGCGCACAGGAGCGGAGTTCCGGCAGTAAAGAACCAAGGGGGCGGGCACATGCAACAAGCCCCACCCCCTGCTCCCAGCAGCCCTCAGTCAGAGCAAGAAGCAGCCAGGTAAGTTGCAGAGCTCCCCCCAGCCCAAAACAGTCCAGTGGCACCTTTAAGACCAAGTTTTATTCAGGTACAAGCTCTCCCTCCTCCGTGAGGGCAGATCTGCACACCCCCCCCCAATAGCTAGCAATCCAAAACAGTCCAGTGGAACCTGAGCGGTGGGTGCTGCCTTCTGACACACTTCTGTCAGGGGTTGTGGCATATGCAAATGAGTTATGCTAATGAGTTATGCTAATGAGCTCCTGCACCTCTTTTTCTACAAAATGACCCCTGAGTGACAGCACAACAACTGTTTCCTTCCCATTTTTCCTCCCGCAGCCACGCTGAGCAGCAGCAGGGAAGGCAGACAGACAGTGGAAAGTCTCCCAGTGGCAGGAAGCCAGGTAAACCTAGTTCGATCCCTGGCACTTATAGTTAAATGAGACCCTGGAGGGCTGCTGCCACCAGCCAGAGTACACTGGGGGTGGGGGGTGGGGAGGTATTTGCGAATTTCCTCCATTGTGCCGGGGTTGGACTAGATGACCCTGGAGGTACCTTCCAACTCTATGATTCTACTGATCTGTCAGGTTCGGACCCTTAACATGGGGAATGCTTGTCTTTGTAACATGATCAATCACTGTATATTGCTGCCCTGCGTTGCTAATGCCCACTTTCGCTTTTGTAACCCCTGCCCGATTTGCACATTTGCTGGCTCCGCTTATTACCTTATCAGTCCTCCCTGACATTCCTAAGGGGGGAGAGTGTGAGAATGAATGTACGGTGTTGAGGCACTACTTGTAACTTTCCCAAAGCTACCCCCACATGGTTCACAGGTCCAGCTGTGGCCAGGGGAGAAAAGAGCCTTGAGTTGCAGCTAGTTGGGTCATATAGTTTCTCATAACTTGTAGTAGCCTGAAAGACTGGGACGTATGCCTGATGGGTGGAACCCATTCCCTACTATCAGTCCCTGGGCTATTGATTGTTAGTTCTGGCAAAGGTGTTCACCTGACCAGAAGCCATATCTTACCAATAAACCCAGGGCTCTTTTTGTAGAAAAAGTCCAGCAGGAACTCATTAGCATAATAGGCCACACCCAACAGCAGAAACTCATTAGCATATTAGGCCACACCCCTGACAGGCCAGCTCATTAGCCCATTAGGCTGCACCCCCATGTTGCCAGAAGTGTGGTCATCCAGCCACACCCACCTTTTGCTTGTTCTGTTTACCTTGTTTGTTGTCAAAACCCAGGGCTTTTTTGTAGCAGGAACTCCTTTGCATGTTAAGCCACACACCCCTAATGTAGCCAATCCTAATGAGTTTCTGCAGTTGGGTGTGGCCTATTATGCTAATGAGTTCCTGCTGGGCGTGGCCAACTTGGGAGCCAGCCGGAACTCTGTTCCTGTGCCTTCCTGCCCAAATATAGCCCTGGGTGGAACCAATTCCCTACTATCCGTCCCTGGGCTATTGATTGTTAGTTCTGGCAAAGGTGTTCACCTGACCAGAAGCCATATCTTACCAATAAACCTAATCAAGGACTATTGTGTACAGAGCTGTCAATCCCGGGTCTGACAGATCTATATAGACCAATGAGATAATGTATCTTTATGGGTCCCTCCCCATTACTTCTGTTCCCCAAGAAGCATTATAACTTTAAAAGGATTTCTTTTGTTGGGGGGGGGGAGAATGAATTTGGGAAAATAAAAGAGTTTTAAATTATGTGCCTTTGAGAGTTCCAGTCTATCTGCAAGGCAGTGAAAAGTGATAGCTGAAGCAAAAGCAGGGGAATCAGACAGTTCCTGAAATGGTGGGGTTGATGACATATGACTAGGGAAGAGAATCAGTTTTTAAGAGTGCGGTAAAGCAGCAAATTTGAAAACCACTGAATTACAATGAGTAAAATCCACACTGGGCAATCTTAAATATATCGGTAACACTCACTCCTGACATCTCCTAATCCTAGTTTTATATTAGGGCCTGTATCCTGCTCGTAAACCATCTGAACAAATGCACTGTTTGCCGTATAAGAAAAACAGGGCACAACAGAACAATTGATTGTCGAACAGAGTTGTCTCCCTCCCCACTTTTGTGGCAGTGCACCTTGTTGGAGGACAGCAAAGGCGTGAAATGAGAGGTGCATTCTAATGCAGTGGGGCTCCCGCCCCCCAGCAGCTTACGCAGGGTCGAATAAACATTCTAGCTCAGCAATTTGATGGAAAAGGCGAGTTCCTATTTTGGAAATGAAATGTGTCACCGGAAACTAATTTGATTGGATAAGGTTAGAAGATTAGTTGTGGTTAGAAAGGGGGAAAGGAACCGTTGCTCTTATGCATTGTTCTGTGGAAATGTATGTAGATTTTATGAGTTGGATCCAGCCATTTCTCTCTCTCTCAGTCTCACCCACTTCCCCTCTGTACTACAGCCCATGTCCTACATGGCTGTTGTTCACGCAGGTCCCCTGATCTTCACCATAATCTTTTTTGGTGGTCAAAGGAAACCCTCTTTTCTTTCTTCCCCAGTCGAAAACCTGGTTGGATTCCTAATGCACATTGTTTGAACTGGGACATATGCTTTTGTCCTAATCCCAAACTGGAAAATGGTGGGAACAGAGACTGCAAATCGCAAGCGGCACCCTCAGTCTATTGAAACAACACACATAAGCAGAAGAGCAATGACCTTGAGTTGGTTACAAATTAATTATTGGTTCTAACTGGCTTCTGTGTGTAATAGGGATGGCCTGGCAACCAGAAGAAGCTTGGGGATGGGGACAGGAAGGGGGGTGCACAGTGCTGCATGCACCGTGATGTCACTTCCGGGTTCTCCCCAGAAGTGAGTCTGAGTTTCCCCGGAAGTGACGATGGGTAGCTATGGTTTTACCATAGTTTCTGGTGATTCCTAGAACTACCTCTTGTCACGTTTTAATTTATTTAATTTGTACCCCGCCTTTCTACCCAATAGGGACCCAAAGCTGCTTACACCATCCTCCTCTCCTCCATTTTATCTTAAGAACATAAGAGACGCCAATGTTGGATCAGGCCAAAGGCCCATCCAGTCCAACACTCTGTCACACAGTGGCCAGAAATACCAGGTGCCATCAGGAGGTCCACCAGTGGGGCCAGGACACTAGGAGCCCTCCCACTGTTGGCCCCCCCAAGCACCAAGAAGACAGAGCATCACTTGCCCCAGAGTCCCTATCTAGACCTTGTAGCTAATAGCCACTGATGGACCTCTGCTCCATATGCTTATCTAATTCCCTTTTGAAGCCGTCCATGCTTGTAGCCGCCACCACCTCCTGTGGCAGTGAATTCCAAGTGTTAATCACTCTTTGGGTGAAGAAGGACTTCTTTTTATCTGTTCTAACCCGACCGCTCAGCAATTTCATGGAGTGCCCACGAGTTCTTGTCTTGTGAGAAAGGGAGAAAAGTACCTCTTTCTCTACCTGCTCTGTCCCATGCATAATCTTGTAAACCTCAATCATGTCACCCCTCAGTCGTCTTCACAACAACCCTGTGAGGTCAGTTAGGCAAAGATGGTATGCCCGGCCCAAGTTTATCCAGTGGATGTCAATGGCACTAGTGGGGGGGGGGTCGAACCCTAGTCTCCAGAATCCAACACTCTTAACCACTTGTCTGGAAGTGACATCACAGTGCGTGTCACCACCAATGGTGTGGCTTTTTAAAGACATTCTCTGAGAGGTGGTGGGCAAAGCAGATTGCCAGTGGGTGGTCTCTTGCCATAGCAAGAGGTCTGACAACCATACTTCGTAATGCCACCCCACAGTCGCCAGTCTGTTGCTTGTAACTTTATGTATAAATAACTGCTATGGCTGTACGTGTCTGATGAAACAAGCTCTAATTTATGAAAGCTTATGCTGCAATCCATGGAGTTAGTCTCTGAGTTGCCCCTGGACTTCGGCTTTATTTTGCCACAGAAATCTAACAGAGCTACCTCTTTGGAATGTGTATAGATCAGTAGTTCTTTTCTACATCATAAAGAAGTGATGCCAGCAACTTGTCACCTGTAAATCAGAATGTGAGTGATTATGTTTAGTACAGCAATTAGGGCACTACATCAGTTTGCCCACTTTGGTAGGAGGGGCCAAAGTGGCATCCTGCAGTATTGTGATGTCCCTTCCAGCTGTGTAAAAGGAAGTGACATCACCACATCATGGGGACGCTCTAGGATTTCTCTGAAACGTTATGGTAAAAACCATAGAGTTCTGGGTGGATCCTAGACCATCCAGTGATGCGATGACAGTTACACAGCTCAAATTGATGTCACAGCATCAACTGTCAATTCAGTAAGTCTCTGGCTCCCCAGTCTTCCAGTGGAGGGCAGACAACCCTTTCAGCAGTTCTGTATACTGTGTTAAAAAATTGCTCTTCAGCTACCAAGAGGACAGTTCTGACTGCATGTCAGTTCTGTTTGAAACCTTTTGTGATTTATATTCTGTATTCAAGACCGTCCATCAAAAGTTGTGTTCTTTATGGAGGTGATGTCCTGTCCAATCATTAGCAAGTGCTTTGACTGACAGAAGAAGTTTGTTGGATATGGATTAGGCATCATATCTGCAAATGAAAAGTTTGCCCATCGGCAGGTCATAAAAGACAGAATATGTCTGTCAATATGTGACACAATTTTTAAGGATATAGCTTGGCATTTTCATGAAGGGTTTGGTATTGATCTTGTCTTTCTGTGTTTGATTTACTCATCAAAAGGGAAGGGAGAAGAGGAATCACACCGTTGTCAATTTTTTTTTTTTAAAAAAAGAAGGATCTGAAGGTCATCTAGTCCAAACCTTACAAATAAGTTGGCGTCTCTATTTGCCAGCACAATGCCTGCCATTTTGATAGATGGAAGCAACACACAGCAGAAACACAAGCATCCTGTGTCTTCCCAGAGTGGTGTACTGGTCACTGGAGGCTGGGTAATGTATTTTCATGGACTGTGGGATAGGGGTACTGCACATTTTGTGTTGAACACATATGAGAGTCAAACGCACCATGTTCAACTGTGACAATCTAATGTGAGCCAATAACCAGGTCTGTTTGGTTTGGCACCAAGTGACTCAAGTACCTCCTGAACAGATTTCTATTTATTTTCCCCCTAGAAACTTTGCATATGTAAAAACGCACCCTATCTTAAGAACATAAGAGAAGCCAATGTTGGATTAGGCCAGTCCAACACTCCGTCACACAGTGGCCAAAAATACCTGGTGTCACCAGGAGGTCCACCAGTGGGGCCAGGACACTAGAAGCCCTCCCACTGTTACCCCTGCCAAGAACCAAGAAAACAGAGCATCACTTTCCCCAGACCGAGAGTTCCTATCTATACCTTGTGGCTAAAAGCCACTGATGGACCTCTGCTCCATATGTTTATCCAATTCCCTCTTGAAGCCGTGTCTCAGAGGATTACTTAATGCTGTATGGTTGGATTTAGTTTTTTTTTTTAAATGCAGCATTAATTTATGATGATTTATATGGTTGATGTGTATGACTGATGTAACTGTCTATCTAAGTAATTGCCTGCCAGAGCAGAGCAGTGGCGTGGTGAGAACAAGTAGAGTACAACTCAACCGGGCTGTGTGAGCACACACATGTGCAAAAAGCTGATTGTACCACACTGCTATATACTATTGCATAGACTTGCCTGGGGCTGGCTCCTATCCCTGACTTAGCCCCACTCACACCGGGCAAGCCACGAACAATCCAGTGCCCTGAAGGGCCCCTATCCAGAGAGGGGGGCAGCAGGGAATCCGGGAGAAGTGGCCAGACAGGCGAGGCAGGCGGTCATAAGCCCCAACCAAGTAGTGGGCCCCACCACTGCTAGAGAGAAAGTGGGAGACCAGGACAGCCCAGTGTTGGGTGGTCATATCCCCCCAGTGGGAGATGGAGGACAGGCTTACCAGATCCAGGCTCGGAAACTCCTGGAGATTTCAGGATGGAGCCTGGGGACGACGAGGACCTCAGTGGGCTACAACGCCATAGAGTCTACCCTCCATTTCTCCAGGGGAATGGATCTTTGTAGTCTGGAAATGAGCTGTAATTCCAGGGGATCCCCAGGTCCCACCTGAAGACTGGCATCCCTAGCCAGCATCAGCCTGTAAAGGAGAAGGCCAACATCCAGGAAAGGCCAGGTTATGATGAAAACGGAGGAGGGAGGCTGGGCCTGAGAGCTTTAAAGCCCAGGAAGGAAAGCAAAAGACAGACAGTCCTGAGAGTGGCTACCCACCCTCCTTTTATCACTCCCAGGAAGAGCTGAACACTGATTGGAGCTGAGGTCCAGAGGGTGGGGCCAAGGGCGGCATACAAAGGAGGCTTCCAAGCCAGGCCAGGTGGAAAACCAGGCGAAGCACATAGGGCCAGAGACTGAGAGATGGCAAAGGTGTGCTCACTTGAGGGAAGGAAAAGGATCAGGGTGCCTAAACCACCTTTCTTTCCCATTCTAAGGCAGGCAGGGAGGCTGGCCCAAACTCAGCCAGAACAGCACAGGGTGGGCCGGCCGGTACAGCAAAGGGGAAGCCTCACAGATTGAAGCCACCAGCCAAATGGCCATGAACAGGTAAACCAACTGTTTGGCCAACAATCCGTTGGCCAACAGGATGTGAGCCAAATGAGTGGGTCTCCAAGCATCCCTACTATGGGAGAAATTGGCCCCACTACAGCACTTTCTCATGTGCCGAGTTTTGTTTGTCTTCCGTACAAGTGAATGGCAGCCATTCTCTTGTACAGAAACTGTAAAGTGGTGCAGTGGTGTGGGAAACTAGGCGTTCCTATATCAGGAATGGGTTTGGCCTCCACTGTAACATCGCCTCTATTAAAAGTGTAAGCTTTTGCCTCCTTTCAGCTGCTCCCAGTGAAAACCCATTTCCTTCGAACCCGAAAAACCTGAAAGAGCCATTGGCAGCCAACCCAGGCCTTATGAGCATAGCAGATAGTATCTCATTTCCTTCATTCAAAGAAACTCAATAGGCGCCACTGGGAACTACTAATAGTTGTCTTGCCATTTGCTGACTGGCAGCAAGCAATCCCCCATGCTCACTCTCAATCCTCCATCTTTAATAATCAGGAGAACAGGAGAAAAAATGGAGGGAAATGGTGCTAACAATGCTCTAGGAATTCCCTTATTATCTATGGTCTTTGGTGTAGCAGTTAGGGGGAATTCCTAGAGTATCACCAGGAAGTGCCATCATCCCCTCTTGAAACTCAACCCTCCCTAGGCACCCCCCCAAAAAAAAATCTGGTATATTGCCTGCATAGGGCTGGGAACCTTTCCTATGCGGTTTCAGAAAATTTCCTTTATTCCATCAAACGCGATAGAAGCCATTGCAAGGCAAGCAAGTCTCCAAGTTCCGCAGGGCCTGTAAAACGGAGCTCTTTGGCAAGGCTTTTGATTAGGGTGCCGCCGCTGATGCCATGGCCCTGGCCCCAATACCCAGGAGTCATTTCCTGCAGGAGCGCACAGGAGCGGAGCTCCGGCAGTAAAGAGCCCAGGGGCCCTCAGTCAGAGCAAGAAGCAGCCAGGTAAGTTGCAGAGGCCCCCCCGCCCCTGGCCCAAAACAGTCCAGTGGCACCTTTAAGACCAAGTTTTATTCAGGTACAAGCTCTCCCTCCTCTGTGAGGACAGATCTGCACGTTTCCCCCCCACCCCCCAATAGCTAGCAATCCAAAACAGTTCAGTGGAGCCTGAGTGGTGGGTGTTGCCTTCTGACACACTTCCAGTGATGTCAGGGGGTGTGGCATGTGCTAATGAGTTATGCTAATGAGCTCCTGCACCTCTTTTTCTACGAAATGACCCCTGCCAATACCAATACCAACGTCAGCGTTAAATCAACATCTAATAGCCTGGCAAGGACTTGGACAATGGTGGTTGTTGCCATCTGGATGCGGGAAGAATGCCGCCATCATTTATCACCTGTACTACTAGCACTTTGAGATTATGATGGTTTTAACTGTTTAATCTTTTTAAAATACTGTGTGTTTTATTGTACTACAAATATGCTGTAAGCCGCCCTGAGCCCGCCCCAGCGGGAAGGGTGGGATAAAAATCAAAGGAAATAAATGAATAAATAAATATTGGGATAGTCCAATTGTAGACTTATTACGTGTCTCCATAGAAATCAATATGGCCACTGAGAGCCAAGCCAGCCCCTATTATCACAGCTGATTGCAGCCAATATACTTTGTTCCATAGTACTGAACGGGAGCTATTGGAAGGCAAGGCTCTTGTGGTGTATTCAGTTTAATGTAAACTGTATGTGAACTCACTCATTGGAACACCATGCAAAGCTTTGTCCTGGGCAAGGATCCTAATTCCTCAATTCCTATTGGTAGCCCAGGAAGAGCCAACCAATCACCTAACATCCAGTTCCCTGAGAGGGAACGTCTGTGATTGGACTTTATATTTACAATCCTATTGGTTGTTATGTACAGTAGGGCGTGGCTATATTAGCCCGGGAGAGTTTAAAAGGAGCTCAGCCGCAATGCAAAAGTTGTTCTGGTTGTTCTGTTCTGGTTGTGTTAAGCGTTGCTCATTAAAGCTGAATCACTGGCTGAAATCACTCTATGACTTTTGTTAAGTAGCCGACTTAACAGCTCTTCTCTTTAGTTTAGCATAGTCCTGTCCTATCATATGCACATGTCTACTCTGGTTTATATTTCTCATTGTCACAGTTGATGTGTGTTCATTTCTAGGGTTCACCTTTTTGCCTCTGAAGACCTTGATATTAACTCTATAATCCTTGTAACCTGCTACCCAAGGAGGGAACAGGACACCGGAGGGGCTGAGAAATCACCCTTGAGATTGTCCTGTTTGGGTCGCCTACGAGACTAGACTGCAAGCAACCTTCAGCCCTCTGTGGCCTCCCATGGTGGGCTAGAAGGAGGATAAGCCTTTCTGAGCAAGCCAAAGGCCCCTTTCTCTGCTACTCTGCTTTCCTCCAATACCAGAGGAATTTCATTATCAAGAATAAATGCCGCTGCCTTTTGGTGTGGAGACAGGAAAGGGAACAGAAAAATATGCTCCAGTTACCAAGGAACAGAGAAGAGTCGGGACTGCAAAGGAGCAGAACTAGGCACCATGAACCCAAACGGCGCTTAATCAAAGGGATTTCGTAGTTGACGGAGCCCTCGGTAGCAATTTTTCCTTCCGTGTTTCTTCTCTCCACTTGGCTGTAAAATACCTACTTATAGACAAAGTCCAACAGTTTATCTTGTTTTTCCGCTGCCTGATCAAAACTGAGATCAAATGAGTAGACACACTCAGCTGTGTACCAGGCAGCTCGTCGCAAGACACAGAGGGCTTAGGGGATTTTTATTAGAATGGAAAACCTGCTCGAGGGAGTTGAGTCATATCAGAGTTTTGCTTTCTGCTGAATTCAGCCACATTTTAGAATTTAAGTCTGAGCCCTCGTCAAGGCAAACTAGGGCTGCCAAATGGGGGCGGGTAAACCCCTGGTTTGGAGGCCCGATTTCCGCCGCCGCAGAATTGGGCCCCGGGGGCAACCCCACCCTGGCGTGCACGTCACCAGAAAGTGACATTATGACGCCAGGCATGCTGGGGGTGGGGCCATGACCATCCGAGGGGAAACTCTATGGTTTCCCCTCGAATGGTCGTGGCCCCGCCCCCAGCGGGCCCGGCGTCAGAACGTCACTGCCTGGTAACGGGCGTGCGGCGTGTGCGCGCGCTCTGGGATCCACCCGGGAGTCCCCCGCTGCGGAGGTAAGCTATACTTGACAACCCTAAGGAAAACCTGTGCTGCCATGTTGATTTTCAAGGAAATCCTGCGAGGAATTACAAAAATCCCCATTTAAGGGATGTCTAAACAGTGTTATCTGATATATGAAACAGGCCCCAGTTGCTGGCTGTGGCATGGAATGTTCATGATCATTTGGGACAGAAGTGAAAAGAAGAAGAAGAAGAGATTGGATTTATACCCCGCCCTTCACTACCCAAAGGAGTCTCAGAGTGGCTTACAAACTCCTTTCCCTTCCCCCTCCCCACAACAGACACCCTGTGAGGTAGGTGGGGCTGAGAGAGCTCTTGACAGAAACTGCTCTTTTTCAAGAACAGCTGTGCCAGAACTATGGCTTGCCCAAGGTCATCCAGCAGGTGCAAGTGGAGGAGTGGGGAATCAAACCCGGTTCTCCCAGATTAGAATCCGCGCAGTTAACCAAACTGTTTTATACTGCAGTCGCTTAGTCAATGTGATGAGTCAACCTTGCATTTGCAAGTGCTGCATCGTGATCACTCTTGGCCTGTGATTTGTTTTGGTCAACACCTTTGATGATTTATTTATTTATTATATTTATACCCCACCCATCCTGCGAGCAGGCTCAGGGCGGCTAACAAAGCGGTACAATGTACCTAATTGGCATACCCATAAAAGTCTTAAAACTATATAAAACCACATAAAACTTACTCATTCAAAACCTAAATTAACAATTAACAGTAAAGTGCATACAATACTGAAGATTAGATGGCATGCTTCCAGATCTCAATCCGCGTTATTCATCTAATCATCATGAGATTCATTGGCTGAATTTCATCTTTGGTGGTGGTAGAAAGTGCTGTAAAGTTGCATCTGACTTCTGGTGACCCTGTAGGGTTTTCAGGGGAAGAGATGTTCAGAGGTGATTGGCCAGTGCTTGTCTCTGCAGAGACCCTGGACTTCCTTGGTGGTCTCCCATCCAAATATTAACCAGGGCTGACCTGCTTAGCTTCTGAGAACTGAAGACACTGGGCTTGCCTTATGGACATTACTGTTTTCATTATTTTCTCCTTGTCAATATTTGTGTTTATTTTCAGTTGGCAGAGCAATAAATCCTTTCCGGTTACTTGCTGAGGCTATACGAGGGGGGGGGGGAGGAGAGAGAGAAGAGCAGTCGATCCAACAACATGCAGAAAACACTGCTATAATGTGTCTCAGATTCACTGCACTATTAATCAACTGAGCATGTGGTAGTGAGAGAAGAGCTGCCAACTGAGAGCCAGTTTGGTGTCGTGGTTAAGTGTGCGGACTCTAATCTGGGAGAACCGGGTTTGATTCCCCACTCCTCCACTTGCACCTGCTGATGTGACCTTGGGTCAGTCACAAGCTCTGGCACAGCTGTCCTTGAAAAAGAGCAGTTTGTGTCAGAGTTCTCTCAGCCCCACCCACCTCACAGGGTGTCTGTTGTGGGGAGGGGAAGGGAAAGGAGTTTGTAAGCCGCTCTGAGACTCCAAGTGAAGGGCGGGGTATAAATCCAAACTCCTCTTCTTCTTCTTCTTCTTCTTCTTCTTCTTCAGGAAAGGAGTTTGAAAGCCGCTCTGAGACTCCAAGTGAAGGGCGGGGTATATCTTCTTCTTCTTCTTCTTCTTCTTCTTCTTCTTCTTCTTCTTCTTCTTCTTCTTCTTCTTCTTCTTCTTCTTCTTCTTCTTCTTCCTCCTCCACATGCAGCCAGCTGGGTGACCTTGGGTCAGTCACAAGTCATTTCCTAACCCAGAATTGTTAACCCTAGGTGAGACGATAGATGTCAAGCAAAAAAGCAAGGACTTCTTTTGAGAGGCGCACTTTCCATGGCAAGACTGATTTCTTGATCCTACCTTCTTGAGAGGCTGGGAATCAAATAACGTTGACAGTCTCCAGTCAGCTATGGCTATTAGCCTACATTTTGTGGGGGGATAAATAAATAGAGTTCTCACAGCCCGATACTCTGCATTCTTATTTGGAAGTCACAGATGTGGAAGGATGAGATGGTAGTAGCATAGTTGAGCCCTGAGGTGGTAGAATGGACTGTACCACTTGAGGCTGCAGGTGGGAGAAATTCCAGTCTTTGTTCCCTCACATAAGAAAGCATACGTGAAAATGGAAAATGAGCACAGCAAAGAGACAGGATATTTCCCCCACACAGCCGAGACCATGGAGTCTTCAAGGTAAGAGATGAGCAGGGGAGGTTTGCCATTGCCTTCCTCTATGCAGCAACCCCCCTCTTTCTTGGTGGTCTCCCATCCAAGTACTAACAAGGGCCGACTCTGCTTAGCTACCAAGCTCTGATGAAATTGGGCGAGTCAGGGCTATTCAGGTGGGTACACTTTTTATTTTTATTTATTTATTATCGCACTTCTACCCCGCCCTCCCCGCGAGCAGGCTCAGGGCGGCTCACAACAGGGCACCATGTGCCGACACATAAAAACAGGATAAAACAATCACATATCAACCAATAAAGTGCTCAGTAATTTCAATCTATCCGTTAAGCAAGATGGTACCCCCAGGATGTTGCATAACGATGTCAGTCCTTCACTAGAGGAGGATAATGTCCCGTAGATGTTGCTCGTCCCCATCCAGCGGAACCGATCTGCAGCGATGCCGTGATATAATCTTCATAGGGCTTTCCAGAGGTCATTTCGGGGGGGATCGCGGGGGATCACAGTTCCCCCGGGTGAGGTACGGGGGGCGGGCCACATGACGAAGCCCCGCCCCCTGCTTCCGGCCGCCCCGCTTCCGGCCCTCATTCAGCCAGGAGGAGGCAGGAAAAGAGGGAGGGTAAGTTGCTTCCTCCCTGCCTCTCCCCACCCCTGCCTGCCTGGGGCCAGGGAGGGCCTTTGCGGGGCTTCCTTGCACTCCCACCGGCCTTGCAGGTCCACCGCCGGGCCCCTCATGGGGCTCGGCAGTGGAGCTGCAAGGCCGGCGGCGGCCGGGACCATTGGGGGTGGGGGATGTGGCCTTATGACACACTTCCAGTGATGTCAGGGTGTGTGGCCTTATGACACACTTCCGGTGATGTCAGGGGGTGTGGCATATGCTAATGAGTTATGCTAATGAGTTCCCCTAGCTCTTTTTCTACGAAATGACCCCTGGGGCTGTCCCCTTACCCAGTTGCTACCAATACAATTGGTGGTGGTGATAGTGGTAGTGGTGGCTCCTAATCAAAAGCCTGGAGGAAGAGCTCCATCTTGCAGGCCCTGCGGAACTGTGAGAGGTCCCGCAGGGCCCTGATCTCCTCCGGGAGCTCGTTCCACCACTTCCCTATTTACTTTTGCAAAGTATTTCCCATAAAACATTTGCATTTTTTTTAGTGCTCGTTGTATTCTCCCATCAGCATTCCAAGTACAAACAATGTACATTATAATATAAATACCGCATAGCGCGTACAAAACTGTGCTATCTGTGCACACAATACAAACACCTCTGCAAAGCCAAGAGCCAAAAGCAGAGATCAGACACCATGAAGAAACCTCTAAGTGAATATAAAAGAAATGAAATTGGGAATGCTCACTCACCCCTAGCTATATTTTAGTGGAAACGAGTGACAGAAATGGATACCTGGCTAGACCTTTGTGAACTCCTGATCGACCTGTATTACCTTAACAGTTAACTTACCAGGTCTGCTCAACATCTTTCCTGGGTTGACCTGCTAAGGAAAATCAATGCTGAGTGGATACCGTCAAATTCCCAGCAAAATATATGCTTTGCAGTGTCAAGGGCCTGGCGTAAAAAGATTATTCATCAACACTTGCAATGTCAGAGACTTTATTTAGTTGCTAAATTTGTGTCTGTGGCTTTGCCAGCCTAGGGGGAAAGCCCTAGGGAAGCGAGCTTAGATCCGAGGCTTGGAAACAGTTACAGCTTGCAAAATTTAAGTTGCTGCAAATTCGAAGCGCTTATGCATTGGAATAACTGAGCAAACTTGGTAACTTTATTAAACGATCCCAAAGGATGACAAGGAATTGCTTTGAAATGATTCTTTTTTTAAAAAAATAAAAATAAAAATAAAATAATTTCGTGTATAAAATAGCAGCGGAATATTGGAAAATGGTTATTGCTGATGCTTGCGGTAAGAGGCACTTTACGTGACTTGAGAAGCGTGCTTCTCGGAGCTGTATGAATGAAAGGAGAGATTTCGGTGGGGGCTTATATTTAAGGGATAATTCAATCATTACTTAACTGCCCAGGCTGCGATTTAGAAGATATTTACTCTGGAGGACTTTCTTTAATGGATCTATTCTAGAGTCAGTGGTTTGAGAATTGCAACCTGTGCAGAAGGATTTAAGCTGATGTGTAACTGGGGGCTTTGTTGGTGGAGCCTGGTGAGAAAACAGTGGTAGTGTGAAGGCCTTGAGGTATTCGGTGACCTTCAGCCCAGCAATGCTACGAAAGAAAAATCTTCTCCCCTTTTATCCGAACTGGCCTTCCAAGCTGAATATCTGGTAGGAGGTGAGCATAGGACCTCTGGATGTGCACGAATGAAAATCCAAACCGATTCCTTCTCCATGCTTTAAAGATAAGCCCCCCCCATATCTGTTTGTCCCGACTGGATAGCCCATGCTAGCCTGATCTCATCAGATCTTGGAAGCTAAGCAGGGTCAGCTTTGGTTAGTATTTGGATGTGAGAACTCCAAGGAATACCAGGGTCATTGTGTGGAGGCAGGTAATGGCAAATCACCTCTGAACGCTTCTTGCCTTGGTGGTCATAAGTCAGCTGTGACTGGATGGCCCTTTCCACCGCTCCTCTATCTGTTTGCGAACAGTTGTAATCTCCAGAAACCTTTGGAAATGATAATTATTCTGGCAACTGGCTGCCTGCTATTCACACTGAAGAAAGATAAGAGAAACGGGCATTGGAGGAGATAGTGACTCTGAACTGACCGGACAGGAGAGTTATCTATACATTTTGCCAGAGGAGATCATCTCCACAGATATTTTGGTTTGTAAAGCATTTCGACTTTCTACCAATCAATGTGTGTCCCCGCAGGCTTCAGGAGTGTTTTCTTGATTGTGTCTAAGTAGAAGTGGGCCCTTTTTGTTCATTCTTCTGTTCTCCCTTCTGGAGATGTGCCTGCCTGCCTGCTGGGGTAAACAGTTTGCTTGTATCCTCTGGAATACATGCACTGGAGAGAGACAGAGACACATTTCATCCATGCATGCAAGAGAGGCAGACACTGTGGCTGTGCTTTTTGGAAGGCAGAGAGATGGGATGCTAGTTTCTCCTCTTTGCTTGAAATTTGGTAAGATACTGTCTTGTTTTAGAATACCATTTTAAATGTTTAATCCCAGCTGGCTGTGGAAAAAAGAACCAGGAAGGTTTTTGGTTTTTTTACTGTAACTGTTTCCAGAATCGGTTTACATCCTCTTCTCTGCTTCATAATTGTCATGCCAGAACAAATGGAAGAGGAGGAGGAGGAGATTGGATTTATACCCCGCCCTTCACTTGGAGTCTTAGAGTGGTTTACAAACTCCTTCCCCTTCCCCTCCCCACAACAGACACCCTGTGAGGAAGTTGGGGCTGAGAGAGCTCTGAGAGAACTGTCCTTGGGAGAACAGCTCTGACAGAACTATGGCTTGCCCAAGGTCATCCAGCAGCTGCAAGTGGAGAAGTGCGGAATCAAACCCAGTTCTCCCAGATTTGAGTCCATGTACTTAACCACTACACCAAACTGGCTCTCAGGAGTATGGCCTGTAAAAACTGCATCTCAATTGTATAGAACAATGAAAATGCCTGGACCCACAATGCTCCCTGGACTTACCATGCCCCCCCCAGCGCAGTGGGAGACCAACTGTGGTGGCAGGAGCACCTGGAGCAGCCTCATCCCTTGTGCAGCCTCTGCCCAAGGAGTGGCACCACCTAATGACATCACCAGTGGAAGCGATGACAGAGAGGGCCTGAGTGGCACCACCTGATGACATCACGAGTGGAAGCGATGACAGAGAGGGCCTGGGTGCAGTGGGGCCAAGCCAAGATGGCTGGGGCAGCAGACTGAAGGTGAAGGCCTGCTAGACGGTTGGCCCCTCTGCCAACAGAGATCAGCCAGGCAGATGGGAGGGCAGACCTGGAGTAGGTATTCCTCGACAGGGGCCTGGGTAGGGTTGGCAAGTCTTTTTGCCTCACCGGCAGGGGAGCGTTGATTTGGTCCGGGAGCTGCCACGGGACGCGCGCGCCGCCAGGACATCACAGGAAGTGACGCACAACGTAGAGCACATTGGGGCGTGGCCCAGATCGTCGGGAGGGGGGAACCATATGGTTTCCCCTCCAATGATCTGGGCCACGCCCCCAACTTGCTCTATGTCGGGTGAAGGCCTGCTAGACGGTTGGCCCCTCTGCCAACAGAGATCAGCCAGGCAGATGGGAGGGCAGACCTGGAGTAGGCATTCCTCGACAGGGGCCTGGGCATGTCAAAAAAGCCAATTAAGGCTCTGGGATTGCTCGACACCCCAGGAGAGGATGGGGACTTGGGGTTCCAGGAGGCCCATCTAGGGAAGGCCCATAGGCAGGCTGGGGAGAAGGAAGTAACCCGGTTCTACTCAGAAGGAAGCCGGTCTTCACAGGGAGCAAAAGAAACAGGGTGGAGCAACCCTGGATCCTTCACAAGACTAGCAGTGAGAGGTGGGGGGAGAGGTGCAGGGGGTCCCCCATGGGAAAAGGTGTGGGTGTTTTGCCATCAAGTCGCAGCCAACTTTGGTGACTCTATAAGTTTTCCAAGGCAAGAGATGTTCAGAGGTGGTTTGCCAGTGCCCACCTCTGCATAGCAGCCCTGGACTTCCTGGGTGGTCTCCAGGGCTATTCTTGGGCAGGAACGCACAGGAACGGAGTTCCGGCTGGCTCCCAAGTTGGCCACGCCCAGCAGGAACTCATTAGCATAACAGGCCACACCCAACAGCAGAAACTCATTAGGATTGGCTACATTAGGGGTGTGTGGCCTAACATGCAAAGGAGTCCCTGCTCCAAAAAAGGCCCTGGGTTTTGACAACAAACAAGGTAAACAGAATAAGAAGCAAAAGGTGGGTGTGGCTGGATGAGCACACTTCTGGTAACATGGGGGTGTGTGTGGCCTAATATGCCAATGAGCTGTGCTGTCAGGGGTGTGGCCCAATATGCTAATGAGTTTTGGCTTTTGGGTGTGGCCAATTATGCTAATGAGTTCCTGCTGGGCTTTTTCTACAAAAAGAGCCCTGGTGGTCTCCCATCCAAGTACTAATGGAGGCCGACCCTGCTTAGCTTCTGAGATCTGATGAGACTGG
>NW_015162054.1:37390-39839 GCF_001447785.1 Gekko japonicus
ACACTGGCCCACCCACTGGGGGGGGGGGGGGGGAAACAGCCAAAGTGCAGCTTTTTAGAGCCACACCAAAAGAGACACATGGTGGCAGGATCAGATAGATCCCCTGAGCCGCCGCGCAGTTCCTCCCTGGCACGATCAGATGCCAGGGGGGAAGCCACTGAAGGGAGAGTGAGGCCGCCGGCTGCACATGTGTGCGCATGCGCAGTTCGGCCGGGAGCTTCGATTGCTCTGCAGACAGGCGCGCTGGCGATCTCACGGCCGTGCTTGCTGTGCCGTTTCGGGTAAGTCCTGCTCTTTTGCAGGTTCTTTTTTCATGCACATTTTCGGCCTGTAGGGCCGGATCGGGGACGGGTGCACGCCGCTTCCCAGATGTTGCGGTGTGATGGCGCCCGTTTGCTGTGCCCCCACTCTGTCCCTCTTCCGGCCCTAAACCTCCCGTGTGACTGGGGCCAATGAAGATGAATTCAATGAAGAAAATCATTCAAATTAATGGGAAGAGGCCAACAATGCACAAAAGGAAATGAGCACAAAAATGAGAGTTGGGAATAGGGTTAGGCAAGAGAACTAGTGTTGGCCTGCCCCGTGTTTTGCATTCAGGCAAGCTCAGATGTGCTCAAGAGACACTAAGATCTTATGCATATGTCTGCCATTCCATACTTAATTATCTTGCTGTGAAAGGACATAGGAAAAGGAGGGGCATGAAGCCATAAACAGTAGGAATGGGAATTAAAGCTAATATAAAACTTTGGGGTGAACCTTTCAGGGAACTTCTAGCTGGGATTCATTTGCAAACTTTAAATCTTAATTTTGTAATTTTGGAATTTTGGAACCGTTTCAAATACTGCTGGATCTAGGGAGAAGGCATAGTGTCATGACATAGTTGCCTTAAAATGAATCATAGATTTTAAAAAATTGCAAACGTTGACATTGTACAAGGGGTAACTGGAAGTTTTGGAAGAAATTTGAAGTTTCAGAAGAAATTGCTGCCAATTTGCCGATTTCAACATTCTGTCGAAAGGAGAGTTACCAAGCTTAACGTGGGGGCTGGAATGCTCTCAGAATGACAATTGAACTCCAAGCTACAGAGATCAGTTCCCCTGGAGAAAACTTGAAAGTGACATCATCGTGTTGGTGATGACGTATGGCAACGCTCTGGTTTGAGGGCAAAACTCTATGGTTTTAGGCCAAATTCACCATAGAGTTTTGCCCACAAACCAGAGTGTCCTGCGTGTCCCCAGCGTGATGACATCACTTATGCGTGATGTCATTGTGTCGGGGACACTGCACGGGGATGTGGGTGTTTGGGGGAGGGGTTCCCCCCACTGGCCAGCTGGCTGATGGCGAGCCGAAGCCTTGAAAACTGGGGGATGGGGAAGCAACCAGTGGGTTGCTTCTCCCGTAGGTAACCATGCTACCTGAATATATCCATAAAATATAAACAAGTGCATGAAATGTTGATCGACAGCCTCCAAGGAGCTAGCAAATTCAGTTCCCGGATCACCCTTGATCAATTTCTCGGAGATGGATTTTGAAATTGATGCACTACATTTTACGAGAATGTCATTTCAGAACCCTCCTGGGACGATAGTTTCAGAAGATACTTTCAGAGGGTTCCCATGCTGGTTTGCGGTAGAAGAGCTAGAACTGAGTCCAGTAGCTTCATAGAGACCAACAAGATTTCTGGAGATACCTGTCAAGCTCTGGCCTCCATATTGATTTGCTGTATTCATATTATTCTTAGGATCTGTCTTTTTGCACTGTCTGTACCTTGTCTCTGTGCCTCTACCCCCACTTGCCATTTGCATTCCTTGGGGGTGCGTGTGTGCTGATAGAACATTAGGGAGTATCGCTTGGTAACTTTCTGAAGGAAGCCCCAAGACAGCGTTCTCATGAGAATGTCCTTGGTGTAGTTTTGTGCTTGGCTAGAGGAGATAGAGTGGGCATATATCTATTTGGATTCCTATAGAAACGCTGACATAGGTGTGCATGGAATTTTTTGGGTTTTGCCTATATGTTGTATTTTACCGCCTTTGCAAATTAGTCCTAACAAGGAGCTTGAACCCAGTGCATCTCATATCTCTAAATAAAGCATTCACTGCCAAAGTGTGTGTGGAGAGTGATTTGACCGGGAACCTGACAATGGTCCCTGCCACACGGGAAGGCTGAAATGCGGCTAAGCAGAGCCGCACCAAACTTGAGACGCCGTGGCGGGATCCCACGGATCCCCTCAGCCGCGGCGCATCGCTCCCCGGCACGATCAGATGCCGGGGAGCAAGAGTCCGATGGGAGGGGGAGGCTGCCGAACTGCGCATGCTCGAGCATGCGCAGTATGGCTGGGGGCAAAGATGCAGCAGCGCAAGGATGCGCCGGCCGATCCCACGGCCCGGCTTGAGGCGCTCCAAGGGATACAACCACCTAGGTAGGTGGTGGTTTTTTGCTGCGCGGTATC
>NW_015162054.1:42321-58798 GCF_001447785.1 Gekko japonicus
AATTCTACTTCATGAGCTACTAGCATTAAAGTGGTGAGCGAGCAGTTTGGCTACTGCATAAATTAGTTTGCTCTGGAGCCCTCCTTCCTGAGCCAAGATAAAAATGTGTGAGCTGGAGGCTTAAAAACTGTGAGCTAGCTCACACTAACCCAGCTTAGAGGGAACACTGGCTGCCATGCTCTCTGTGCAACCCCCCCCCCCCCCCGGGGGGGTTTTTTGGGGGGTTTTGGGGGGGGGGGGGGGGGATGGCTCCAAACCCCACCCCCAAGAGCGCCCACCCGCCCAGCCACCCCTCCCCCTCCCCTCCAGCCAGATTTAAGGGGCTTCAGCTGATCAGTGCGGACCACGTGGCCCACCAATCAGCTGAAGCCCTTTAAATCTCACAGGAAAGGAGGGAGGGGGTGGCTGGGTCAGTGGGCGCTCTTGGGGGTGGGGCTTGGTGGCAGGGCTTCCCCCACCAGCCAGCTGCTGCTGCTTCTCCTTCTATTAGATTTCTGCATTGCCCAACCCCGCAAGTGGGCTCTGGGCACCCTGGCCGTGGTTGAGGACAGCCAAACCTCCCTAGGGCTGGGGATCAGCAGTAAGTTGTTATCAGCTGATCTCAGTGCTCTTCTGGGGACATATTGGAGGAACCAGTCCCAAAGGTCCCTGGGTCCCTGACTACTCAAGACCTTAAAAATTCAACTCTAATACCTTGAACCTGACTCGGTACTCCACTGATGACCCAGTTGATAGGCAGGACTTTCAAACTACATAGGATCCTGCTTAGACCTTGAAGAACCAGTCAGGTGCATTCCCCAGTGCTCCTCAGCAGCCTTGCTGCTACCTCCTGGACTAGGGGAACACTGGCTGCAATGCTCTCTGTGCAGCAGGGTGGGGAAGGGAACACGGGGCCAAAAGTAAAACAAGGAGGGTGCCAGTTTTAACTGTCGCTGCCCTCAACCAAAACCCTGGTGGAACATCTCTGCCTTACAGGCCCTGCGGAGTTGCATCAGATCCTGCAGGGCCCTGATGTTATTTGGCAGAGAGTTCCACCAGGTCGGGGCCAGGACCAAAAAGAACCTTGCCGCGCATGTTATTTCGCTGTGGGGCAAAAAGCCACGCCTCCCCCCCGCGATATCCGGCCCGTGTGACCGGGGCCATAGTGCTCTTGTGCGGACATATTGGAGGAGCCAGTCCCAAAGGTCCCTGGGTCCCTGACCACTCAAGGCCTTAAAAAGTCAACACTCATACCTTGAACCTGACTCGGTACTCCACTGATGACCCAGTTGATAGGCAGGACTTTCAAATTACACGGGATCCTGCTTAGACCTTGAAGAACCAGTCAGGTGCATTCCCCAGTGCTCCTCAGCAGCCTTGCTGCTACCTCCTGGACTAGCTGAAGCCTTCAAAACATTTTGAAACGCACCCCAACATCAAAGGAATTACAGTGATCTAACGTGGAAAGTACAATTTGTTTATTTATGTATTCTTTAATTCATCTGATACCCTGCCTTACTCACCTCATGGGGACCCAAAGAATCGTCCATCATTCTCCTGTCCACCATTTTATCCTCACAACCACACTGTGAAGGAGGTTTGGCTGAAAGAGTGACCAGAGGTGTCGAACTCATTTTGTTAAGAGGGCCGGATCTGATATAAATGTCACTTTGTCGGGCTAAGCTATGTGTGTCATAAAACATAACGCCAGGTACTGTCAGGGGTCATTTCGTAGAAACAGAGGTGCAGGAGCTCATTTGTATAGCTCATTTGCATACGCCACACCCCCTGACAAAGGGCATGCATGCAAGCATGCCTGGGTTCCCTGCCTGATCTTCTCAAGATTGGGCAGGGAACCCAGGCAAGTTTGGAATGCCTTTCTTTCCCTTCCCCATCTGGGCATGTCTGCCCGCCTCCCCTTCTCCTTCCCAGCCAACCTGCCATTGTGGCTTGGCTGGAGAAGGCAAGGGCAGGGTGGGTGGGCAGACATGCCTGGGTTCCCTGCACAATCTTCTCAAAGTGCCCCACGGCTGCGGGGGCACCTAAAGAAGATCAGGCAGGGAACCCAGGCATGTTTAAACCCCCGCCCGACTTCCCCGAGTTTCTCTGCAAAAGCGGAGAGGCTCAGGGAAAGGGGGGGCATGTCTGCCCACCTCCCCTTCCCAGCCAACCCACCATGGCCACTTGGCTGGAGAAGGCAAGGCAAGGGCCGGCAGGCAGACATGCCTGGGTTCCCTGCCCAATCTTCTCCAGGTGCCCTGCAGCTGCGGGGCACCTCGAGAAGATCAGGCAGGGAATCCAGGCATGTTTAAAATACTTTTCTTTTCCTTCCCCAGATGGGAAGGGGAAAGAAATGTATCTAAATCTCCCCAGGTGGCTGGGGGGGCCCCGCCCCTGGGCTCCTTACTGCTGGAGCACTGCTCCAGCGTGCTCCGGCAGGAAATGACCCCTGCCTCACACTAACTTTAGAGCATGGATTACATGGATGCGTGGGAGGCTGTGTTCAGTCATGTGGGTCTTATATTGGCTGTATTGGGCTGCGTTCAGTCATGTGGGCCTCATACTGACTGTATTAGTCTGTGTCCAGTCATGTGGGCCTCTTACTGACTGTATTAGGCTGTGTTCAGTCATGTGGGCCTCATACTGACTGTATTAGGCTGTGTCCAGTCATGTGGGCCTCGTACTGACTGTATTAGGCTGTGTCCCGTCATGTGGGCCTCGTACTGACTGTATTAGGCTGTGTTCAGTCATGTGGGCCTCGTACTGACTGTATTAGGCTGTGTCCAGTCATGTTGGCTTTGTACTGACTGTATTAGGCTGTGTTCAGTCATATGGACCATATATTGACTGTTTTAGGCAGGGTTGCCAACTGACTAGGGAAAAAGCTGGCCAGCTTGTCGCTTGCACCTTTAACAGCAGTTTGATGTGCAGAAGTCAGTTGGTGAATCTTTTTTTTTCTTTTTGCAGCACGACGATAAGTGCCACGAGCCGTTGAAGCCTGCAACTCCAGCTGCAGAGGAGCAGGAGAAAGTTGGCAATGCTGCTGACTGCAACTAACAAAATGAATCTCATCTAGGCAGGGTCGCCAGGTCTGGGTTGGAAAATACCTGGAGGCTTTGGTGGTGGATCTGGAAGAGGGCGGGGTTTGGGGAGGGGAGGGTCCTCAGCATGGTCCAGTGCCACAGAGTCCACCCTTCAAAGCAGCCATTTTCTCCAGGGGAGCTGATTTCTGTCAGCTGGAGATCAGTTGTAAAAGTGGTGGATTCCCAGGCCCAACCTGGAGGCTGGCAACCCTACACCTTGGGTCTCTTAATTATTCTGGAGCAAAGGGTATTTGCATCTTGGCATGGTGTCTATTTCTTGATCAAGGCAATGCCTCTCAAACGTTCCTTTGAAAAACGCTTTCTACCCTCCATCGCTCAGCTATTGTGGCAAGGGGGGGGCTTTTAACTCTCCAAATTAGTTCCCCAGCCTCTCTTGGCATCAAGCGCTCCCCTGCCTTCTGCCGCTCACCTCCTCCTTTGATTCTTTAGTGAGGCAGTTGTAGGGATCACGGGGAATGCTGTCCCTTTGTAATGTGCCCCCTTTAATTTTGTACACCTAATGTCACTTGTGGAGGGGAGGGGAGGGGGGGGGAAAGCTCTACGCCCTGTTGAGATTCATCACGGCTAGTCCTCTTTTTCCCGGCGCCGCAGTGCTGCCTTTGTCGAAAGCGAAAGAGGCCGATATTTTCAGATCTTGCTGAACGAAATGTCACTTCGAGATTTTCTAGCTTTAATCCTATCTTTGCTCTGATGGTTTTTCGGTGCCATATCTGTCTGCCCCAGATGTTTCAGGCAGCCACTCGAGTAGATCAATAGGTCATCAAAGCAAACCTGGGAGAGAGGGAAAAAGCCAAATTACTCTTTCCTGCATTGTGAAAGTCGGTAGGACTTGCCGAAACATTTTTTTTAAAAGATCAAAACAGATGTGTTCAGATGATAAATCCATAGGTACCACAAAGGTAGTCTTTCTTTCTTTTTCTTGGGGGGTCCCTCCTGTAAGAGGCTTTTGATGGCAACACTTCTCGTCGGGTTACTAACGACTAAAAAGCAACACTTACTATGGATAAAAGGGGGATTTGTTTTTAAACAACCATTTCCTTTTTCCTGCAAAGCAACTTTTGAACCGTGTTAATCAATATTCAACTTTAACTCTCTCCCCCTCTGAGTCAGGACTTCTTACAATCAATATATTTGACTGAGAGTTTTACCGCGTGTCCCTTGCTATCTTAGTAGCGGGGGAAATGTTCCTCAATGGATTTGGCCCACCAGTCAAGGCTAGAAGGGAGAGGGTGTTTGAAAGCTTGACTCCCAGGAGCCCAGATTGCCTTCAGAATAGTGTTGACAACTCTGCGTTGGGAGATACTTGGGGCGATTTTGCACTAGAGCTGCCTCGCAGTTGCGCCGCCATTTGCCCCAACACAAATATGTCAATTTCACACCCGAAGCTGCGGGGCTGCATTTTGACTCGCGGCTTCGCCCGATTTCCCCTGCAGTTTCGTGATCCTGGTTTTTGAGGATCACGAAACTGCGGAGGAAATTGGGCAAAGCAGCCCCGCAGCTTCGGGTGTGAAATTGACATATTTGTGTCAGGGCAAACGGCGTTGCAACATTGAGGCAGCTCTAGTGCAAAATCGCCCTTGGGAGATTTTGAAGAGAGTTGTGGCTCTGTTCACCCTGCCCTGAGGACAGCTGCTGTTTCATGGTGGAGAGGCACGTATCACTCACCGTTTTGCATCTCTCTTCCATTTTTAGAAACACGTGTATTGGTAGATAGTTATAAATAGGGCTGCCAGGTTGGAGTTGGAAAATACCTGGAGACTTTGGGGAAGGATCTGGGAAAGGGTGGGGTTTGGGGAGGGGAGGGGAGGGACTTCAGCCCAGTGCCACAGAGCCCACCCATCAAAGCAGCCATTTCCTCCAGGGGAGCTGATTTCTGTCAGCTGGAGATCTTTTGTAAAAGCGGGAGCTCTCCAGGCCCCACCTGGAGGCTGGCAACCCTAGTTATAAACTCGCCAGGGTTCCCAGGTGCCCCCTGGCCACCGGTGGGGAATCTGGAGATAGCGTTGCCAGTTCGATGCTGGAAAACTCCTGGAGATTTGGGGGTGAAGCCTCAGGACTTCAGGGACCTCAGTGGGGTCCAATGCCATAGAGTCCACCTGCCAAAGCATCCATTTTCTCCAAGGGAACTGATTTCTGTAGTCTGGAGATGGCCTGTAATTCTGGGGGGATCCCCAAGTCCCACCTGGAGGCTGGCACCCCTGAAACCTGATGGTTAGTTTTGCTGGAATTTCTTGTCATGCCAATTTTTAAGTCAACATTTGCTAGTCATTACTCCACCCCCCCAAAAAAAAATTGATTGCAACTTAACAATTGGGCCCTGTCCTACAAGAAATGCTATTATTTAATCTTTTCGTATCTGTTATTAGGAAAGCATTGCTTGAAATCAGTGACCTCCCCACCTCTTGCCTTTCGACAGAATGTCTCGAGTAGAGTTGCTAACTGTGGCTTGGGAAATCCCTGGAGATTTGGGGTCTAGTACCTGTGGAGGGCAAAGTCTGGGGTGGGGAAGGAGTCCAGCCTGGACGCGATGATTTAGCCTGTGGTCACACACACTAGATAATCTCAATCCACTTCCGATGCACTTTTGATTTGGATTTTGCCAGTTCATGCACGGTAAAAATTCAGTTGGAATGTGCATTGAAAGTGGATTGAAAGTGGATTATTTAGTGTGTGTGATCGCAGCCTTAAAATCTACCCTCTGCAGCTTCCCTTTCCTCCAGGGGAACTGATCTCTGTAGTCAGGAGATCAGTTGCGGTTCTCAGAGAACTCCAGGCTCTACCTTGAGGCTGTGTGAGGTCCCGCAGGGCCCTGATGTTCTCTGGGAGCTCATTCCACCAGTGTGGGGCCACCACCGAGAAAGCTCTGGTTCTGGTAGCATTTAGTCTGGCTTCTTTCGGACCAGGGAGGGTCAACCGGTGTTGCGACCCTGACCTCAGTGCTCTCTGGGGCTCGTATGGGGAGAGGCGGTCCCTCAGGTTTTATAAGAGGTCAAATAGGGTCCAGAAATATAACAGTAAGTGGGTGAAAAGAAACCCTAACGTGTCTAAATATATACTGTCCCTAGCTCACTGTTCCAATTGGCACTAGACTACTCACCCTTCCCTCAGGATGAGAGTCTCTTCCCTGCAGCAGCCTTCCTTCTGGCTCTGCCCTCTGGGAAGAAGAACAGCTTTTCCTGTTGCACCAGATATTTTATTCCAAGCCCTCCTCTTTTCCTATTGGTCAATTTTGGCTCCAAACCTCTCAGGGGCTTCTGGGAAGAAGAAGAGGAGGAGATTGGATTTATACCCCGCCCTTCACTACCCAAAGGTGTCTCAGAGCGGCTTACAAACTCCTTTCCCTTCCCCTCCCCACAACAGACCTTGTGTGGTAGGTGGGGCTGAGAGAGCTCTTGACAGAAACTGCTCTTTTTTCAAGAACAGCTCTTATCAGAGTTATGGCTTGCCCAAGGTCATCCAGCCAGGTGCATGTGGGAGAGTGGGGAATCAAACTCAGTTCTCCCAGATTAGAGTCCGCGCACTTAACCACTACACCAAACTGGCTCTGTTGTAGGCCCAGCCTCACCTACTGCTAGCCAGGTTCCCTGGGCCTAGTAGGCCTCTGGTGGCACTAGGGCTGCCAAGTCCCCCCGGGGCCCAATCCCCTGCCCCAGAGGCCCGTTCTCCGCCGCCAGCGGATTGGGCCCCGGGGGGAACCCTGCCCTGACGTGCGTGTCACCAGGAAGTGATGTTAGGACACCGAGCATGCTGGGGGGGCCCCCCACGACCGTCGGGTAGAAAACACCATGGTTTTCCCTTTGAGGGTTGTGGCCCTGCCCCCAGCATGCCTGGCGTCCTAACATCACTTCCGGGTGATGTGCGTGTGGTGCGCGCGTGCTTTCCGCACGCGCGCTCCAGTCGCCGCCCGGGAGTCCCCCGCTGCGGCGACTGCAACAACTTGGCAACCCTAGATGGCACAGCTCAGATCATGACAGCGCCTGTGTGCCACGATGATGTCACCCAGAAGTGAAGTCATCAAGTTTCTGATGTTGGGGGCAACACTCTAGGTTTTGGGCAAAACTCTATGGCTTTGGGGGCCTCAAAACCACAAAGTTTTGCCCAAAATCTAGAGTGTCACCACCAAAGTCGAAATGCAATTATGTTGCTCCCAGATGACATTATTGTGCTGGTCCCAGCAGCACTGGGAGGGGGCTTCTTGGAGGTGGCCCTTCCCCCACCGGCCAACTGGGCTGTGGTAAATTCAGCCCCCCCCCCAATTGGGGGATCCCCTGGCCCCTCCGGGGAAATTGCAACCTTAACTCACCATGTGGAAGAGGCAACATTAAGGAGAGGCAGAAGGTGATGAAGTCAGAAGATGAGCAAGTGACTTGAACATAGTCTGTTGACATTTCCAAGTTAGTGTGTGGTAGATGGAACTCGTGCACCTCTCTCCACAAGGAGATCCCTTTGGGTGCAGTTCACACAACTCCTTCCAAGGAAGATGCACCAGTGTCTCCTCACATAATCTCACTGAATCCTGGGTCATTTAGGGGACCTGATAATGTCACTGTTAGGGTTGCCAGGTAAATGTCTGGAACTTCTGGGAGGACTGGAACCTGGAAGTCACATCACCAATGCCCTAGGATTTCGCCCAGTCTCTATGGTAAAAAACATAGAGATATGGACAATTCCTAGAGTGTCTCTGCTTCACTTCCAGGCAGAAGTGATATTGACATGTCACTGATGTCCTTCCCTAACCCATTTCCCCCCTCAGTGCTCGGCTGAGCACTGGTGGAATGGGAGAGTGTTGGTGGGAGTTTGCCTACTGATAACAGGCTTATGGCAACCCTAGTCACTCTGCCATTTAGCCAGTTGGAGTTGGATACATGATTTTTTAGAGAGCGGCAAACAGACATTGCCCTCACTCTTAATGGGCATCAGAGTGAGGAAACAGGAGTACGCCCCCATTGCTGAATCAGCTGGAACAGTTTGGTTGTTTGTGGTGGTGAGTCAAGAGCAGCAACTTGGTTGTCTTGGCAACAGAGACATTCCCTCCCTCCCAACACCTGCCCACCCCTGTTTTTTTTAAACTCTGCCCTGTTTTTTCTTTTTCTTTGCTTTACTCTCCCCCTGAGAAAAACAGCTGAAAGAGAGAGCTTTTTGTACAGGACAGAAATGCTGACCAAAGGGCACCTTCTTATTTTAGCTCCGTCTTAATTCCGAGAGATTTTTGCATAATAGAGATACAAGTATCGGATTGTCTTATTATTTGCGTTCTAAGATGGACGGGGGGAAGTGCACTCTATTCCATGTGCCAATTAGATTGAAACACAGAAAAATGCGGGCAGTGGGTGGCCGCCTTGTTTTCTCAACAACACGCCTGCATTTCTCCTTGTCAGGGCCCAGAACAGCCAGATAATTTCCCCTTCAGTGCTTGCAATGATTGTTCTGGAGATCATGGCTCTGTTGGAAAACAACACCGTACCTCTCTATAAATACACCATAATGCGCTTTACACGACAGTGGGGGAGGGGGGAGAGAAGAGCTCAAAAAGTGAAGATTTATGGTAGGATCCGGTGAAATGCAGAAAGGACTTGAGTGCGTGGCGTAATTGCCTTTTAGTAGGAGTTATTAAACACCCCCAGGAGTTTCTCACCTTCTTCCCAAGGTGTGAATTGCATTTTGATCAATTTTTCAAGATGATAAGAAATTCAAAACCTTGAGGTAAAAAAGGTGCTTAGGGTGCTTCTCTGAGAATCGTTTCATGCGACTTGGCGCAGTGTCACCAAATTAAAGACTCAGGGAAATGCGCATGCACAAATATCTCCCCCCCGAATGATTGCCCGAGGGGAACCCCACCCCGACGTGCACGTCACCTGAAAGTGACGCGACCACGCTGGGCACGCTGGGGGCGGGGCCACAGTCATCCGAGGAAAAACTCTATGGTTTTCCCTTGGATGGTCATGGCCCTGCCCCCAGTGTGCCCAACATGGTCGCGTCACTTCCGAGTGACGTGGATGCAGCGTGCTTCATGCGCGCACGCGCCCTCCAGCCGCCAGCCGGGAGTCCCCTGCTGTGGCAAAAATCACACTTGGCAGCCCTGCTCTCAGTGTAGTGACTGTCACTATGGGGGAGCGGTTTGAAATGGAGGCCGGGGGATCTGTGTACACCGCTACCGATGGACAGATGATCCGCCATCCTGCCTTCGTGACTGATCCAGCAGGGTGTCAACATGGACTGGAACAGAAGAGATGGGAGAAAAGTATAGTCATGGCTTGATATCCTCCGCACACAGGCCTGACGTGCTTCCTAGATCCCCAAAGGGGGCCTCGCAAGATCGCCCACTCTGGCTTGGGAAATACCTGAAGCTTTTGGGGGGTGAAGAGGGTGGGGTTTGGGGAGGGGAGGGGATTCAGTAGTATAATGCCACAGAGTCCACTTTCCAAAGTGGCCTTTCTACAGGTGAACCATGCTCTGTTGCCTGGAGATCAGCTGTAACAGCAGGAGCTTTCCAGCTACCACCTGGAAGCTGGCAACCCTAGGCCTCAACCAGACAGTTTGGTGTAGTGGTTAAGAGCACGGACTCTAATCTGGGAGAACTGGGTTCGATTCCCCATTCCTCCACATGCAGCTGCTGGTGTGACCTTGGGTAAGTTAACAAGTTCTCTCTAGGGTTGCCAACCCCCCCGGTTTGCCAGGGGTCCCCCGTTTTGGGGGGGTTCTACCTGCTGCCGGCCAGATGGCCGGTGGGGAAGCCCTGCCCCCAACACCCACAGCCACCCATCTCTCTCCCTTTAAGTGTGTGGAACCCGTGTTTCCTCCCAAGCCAGATCTCCGCAAGCTTGCAGGGAAATGCCAGCTTCGTGCTCTTAAAAGGGAAACACGGCTGCTCTTAAAGGGGAAACGCCAGCTCCTGCATTTAAAAGGGAAACGCCGGCTCCTTTAAGTGCAGAGAACTGCTGTATCTGGAGATCCGGTGCACAGGTGGGTGGGGGGCGGCGGCGGACATCCCCAACATGACAACATCACGTCGGGGATGCCCCGCCCCTCCAGGAACGCCCCCAAAGTCCCCCGCTGGGGGTGGAAGATGGACTTGGCAACAATAGTTCTCTCTGAGCTGTTCTCTCATGAGCAGTTCTCTCAGAGCCCTCTCAGCTCCACCTACCTCACAGGGTGTCTGCTGTGGGGAGGGGAAGGGAAAGGAGATTGCAAGCCTCCTCCTCCTCTTCTTCCCCCCCCATGCTTAGTTTTATTTAAATAAACATTAATTTCCTTTGCATTCACAGGACAAGGGAATTGAGGACATGTTTGTGTCATCAAAGCTGTAAAGACTGGTTATGGCTCTCTTTACTGCCTTTTGTATATGTTGATGTTCACGCTTCATTACTTTAAAGTTTTCCGGGCTTCTCCCCCCCCCCCTTCCTACCACAGAAACCCAATCTATCTTTAGGGTACCACGCTTGGAGATTTAAAAGCAAACAGATGCTTTCTTTATGGTAAAGAAAGTAGTTTTATGCCAGGAATAAGTTTTAAGTGCTTTAATCTTTTTTACTTGAAAAAGCCACATTTGCTTTTTAAATAAAAGAACAAAAGCGGAAGGTATCAGATGTCGCAAGACTCGAATCAGGAGTTAAACACCGGCTTCTTGACAGCTTGTGCCACCAGAAAAGCTGGTCAGAGAAAGAACTGCTGGTCCTTCCAGCAAAAAAGGCAGAATCCATCTACCCACAGAGTCAGTCATTTCCTTCTATATAGACTCCAAAGCCTACTCCTGCTTTAGGGATGCTTGGACCTCCCACCAGTTGGACGCATAGCCTGCTTGCCAGTTGTGAATCGGGATCCAGTTTTTCAATGGACTGTTCATCTGTGCCTTGACCTTTTTTTGGCTGTTTGGCAAATTGTTTTAACCTGCTCCTTCTTAACAAGGCAACACAACAAGGGGAACTGGGTCTCCTGACCTCCTGTCTCCTGTCCCCCCAAAAGATGTCATGGCAAAGTGACACCACAATGTCACTTCCAGTCACGTAACCAGAAGTGACATCACTCATCACCCAGGGCGCTCTAGCAACCACCCAAAACTCTATTGATTGCTAGAGCAGAGGTGTCAAACTCATTTGTTACAGGGGCCGGATCTGACATAAATGTCACTTTGTCAGGCCGGACCATGTGTCCCATAAAAAATAATGCTTGGCACCAGAGACATAACATCACTTCGATCTCCATTGCCATTGGTAGTGGTAACTGAAGAGCCCTGACCTGCTGGACCCTAATTTCTTCCCATGCCAACTCTTCCCCCTCTTTTTTATGAGATCTGAGGCTGCCCTTACGACATCTGAAGCTGGTTTTTGACATCGGAAGACCAATCAGCATTAACGGAGAAGACTAACTTTTTATTACTATGGTTTGGGTTGTTTTTTTAAACCCCGGAGGGATATTTTTAAATTTTGCATATACTACAAAAACTACAAAGAAATATTAGGGAAGGGACTACAACTAAGGATAAAGGAAAGCAAACCACACTAAACTAAAACCCCAAGAGGAGGAGATCTTTTCACTGTTAGTAAAAATGTTAGTACAATTAGTTTTAATATCACAATATACTTGGAGAGTTCTTGCTTATAACAATTCATTATTTATATGTTATTTTGTTAGTTGTTATGAGAGAAGTCTCTGATCATCTTCTTATTCATCACTTCAAAAGGCCATTTCCCAAGTCCTTCTGCCTTTACTTCGGCTTTCTGTCTCTAAAATCGTATACCACTCTGGCAGGTCCAGCACCCTTTTCTGCCGCAGAATCCTCATCCGTTCCCGAGGTAGCAGAGTCACTAGACTTTGTTTCTTCCTCTTTGGACTCTTTGTCCGTCCCCAGCTGAAGCCTCAAAAATTCTTTAGCTTTAAAAGTGGAGTCTATCTCCGCTCTTCTATCGTTGATCTTAAAGATGACACCCTCCGGAACAGCCCACCTGTACGATATCCCATTAGTTTGAAGAAAAGAAATTAAGTCCTTATAATTTTTCCTCTTTTGTCTAATTTCAAATGGAATGTCCTTTAAGGTTTTGATGGTTACATTGCTTTGTTTTTGATGGTTACTCTTACTACAAGGCTCCATGGGCTGGGAGGAAGTGCAAAAGAAAACCCATTTGGGCAGACTGGAGATTCAGTGAGGCAGCACTGTGCAGATGGTCCCACATTGCTTGAGTGCTGCAGATGAGTTTGTTCCACCACAATGAAGCCACAATCGGAGTGGCTGTGCCCACTCCCCCCTGAACATTTTCCTGTTCCCTCCCTTGCACTAGTCGCTCGCAGGCCGCATAAGAGCCCTGGATGGGCCGGTTCCGGCCCCCGGGCCTTATGTTTGACACCCCTGTGCTAGGTGCATTCCAGAGCTGTCATTTCTAGTTACGAGGCAAGAACTGACACTGCACAGTGCCCAGCCCCGCCCCCAGAAGTTCCTGGGACCTACCAGCCCTTGGCTGGCAACCCTGAGTGTAGTACAATTGATCTTTCATGCATACACATTCTCGTGCAGAGCACTGGAAATTCTGTATTGCTCCCTCTGTGGATGACTGGCCCAATGATATGTTAGATCTCTGTATATCCCCATTTGGGCAGACTGGAGATCCAGTGAGGCAGCACTGTGCAGATGGTCCCACACTGCTTGAGTGCTGCAGATGAGGTTGTTCCACCACAATGAAGCCGCAATCGGAGTGGCTGTGCCCACTCCCCCCTGAACATTTTCCTGTTCCTTCCCTTGCACTAGTCGCTCGCAGGCCGCATAAAAGCCCTGGATGGGCCGGTTCCGGCCCCCGGGCCTTATGTTTGACACCCCTGTGCTAGGTGCATTCCAGAGCTGTCATTTCTAGTTACGAGGCAAGAACTGACACTGCACAGTGCCCAGCCCCGCCCCCAGAAGTTCCTGGGACCTACCAGCCCTTGGCTGGCAACCCTGAGTGTAGTACAATTGACCTTTCATGCACACACATTCTCGTGCAGCCTGACTGAGTTCTGCCTGATTGAATCTGAGATGGGGCTATGGCTCAGTAGAAGGGCATTTGCTTGGCATGCCAAAGGTCCCAGGTTCAATCCCCAGCATCTCCAGCTAAAAGGACCAGGACATAGGTATGTGAAAGACCTCTGCCCGAGACCCTGGAGAGCCACTGCCAGTCTGGGTAGACAATACTGACCTTGATGGACGAAGGGTCTGATTCAGTATAGGACCCTCCTTCTTCCTTCACTGCTACTCCAGTTGGCAGGAAATTGTTGAAAAAGATGGACAGATCAGTCACAAATTATCTCAACTAGTCGTAAACAACCATTTTTTTTTAAAAAAAACCCTCCCTTCATTCAGCATTCGTCTCAGTAGTCCTTAGTGACACTAATGGGCACCAATCTGTTTGGAGCAGTAGCATTTTCACATGCATACAGGGGTTTGTTTGTTTTTGTAGTGGGGGGAGATGCAAACCTATGGGACAGGCATTCGAGTCATTCAGTGTGAACTGAACAGACCAGATGAGGGGCTTGCATCTGACCATTGTACTTGAACACGTAAAGTCCGACTGCTGGCCACATGTGCCAATATGCTTCTTGGGCTGAGCAACCAGGTACGTAGTAGCAGAGCTAATTATCAGTTTTGCTGGCCAAATAATTATGACATTAAGTGTCTGGCAGGCAGAGACAGAAAGATGCATAATTTGTCACCTGGATGATTGCTTGAAGGCCAATGCTGCTCATCCCAAGCAAGAAGACGTCCGTCCGATTGCAAAACTGATCTAGCATATCTTTCTGTGGTTCTCTTATCCTGAGAGACAGTTTGGTGTAGTGGTTAGGAGTGTGGACTCTAATCTGAGAGAACGGGGTTTGATTCCCCACTTCTCCACATGCGGCTGCTGGTGTGACCCTGGGTCAGTCACAAGTTCTCTTGGAGCTGTTCTCTCAAGAGCAGTTCTCTCAGAGCTCTCTCAGCCCCACCTACCTCACGGGGTGTCTGTTATGGGGAAGGGAAAGGTGATTTAAGCCACTCTGAGACTCCTTTGGGTAGTAAAGGGTGAGGTATAAATCCAATCTCCTCCTCCTCCTTCTTTTGACAGCTGATCCAGGTACACACCTGGCCAGCCAAAAGGTGATCACCCAATATCTGTTCCACATGCTACAGGCATCTCCATGCTCCTTTAAAGTCCTTGAGCTGTTTTTCCCTGGGCAAATGAGAGTCCGTTGTGTCACTTGCAAGATATAGCAGCCGGGATATGGTTTGTGCTGTTTGAATAAAGCTCTGTCTTAAAGCTGTCATGTTTTATATCGTTTTCATGTCGGGTCATGCTGATTTCATTGGAGCTTTGCAGTCATGGCAGCATTTTTATCTTCTGTTGTATTGCCGGTTGGGTTTGGAAACTGCCTCGGGGAATTTTAATTGGAGAGCACAGTATAGCAGTGTCTTAAATACATAAATAAACCACACTCCTAGAGAAAATGTGGCCGTCTCTGGTAGAGCGTCTGCCTTGCATGCAGAAGGTCCCAGGCTCAATCCTCCACATCTCCAGATAAAAAGGATTAGGTAGCAGGTGAGGTGAAAGACCTCAGCCTGAGTCCCTGGAGAGTGGCTGCCAGTCATTGTCGGTAAGGCTGACCTTGATGGATCAACAGCCTCACTTGGTAGAAGGCAGCTTCAGGTGTTCAAAGTAGGGGTTGGGAAACAAAAATAGTTTACAACTGTCTATCAGGTAGGTCACAAATCCAATAAGGAAGAACAGAGTGACTTGGGAGAGGAAGCTCAGGGAAACTGAATGGCAAATCTTGGTGTGTCAGTAAATAAGGGGTGAAATGGCCCTTCAATATGTCCTCTTCCTCAGTAATTCTCTCTTTATATATAAAACACTAAACATGAAAAATAAAAATATACACTTGGTCAGTATAGAATGATTCCTGGGGTTTATATTGAGGAGGAAGGAAAGTAGTGTCGCATTCTTTTTCAGGCGGGTATGCTGTCCGTTTGCATTGTTTTTCTATTCTGTATAGCTCAGACTGGCCTGAGCTCATCAGAGTTTGGAAGGTAAGCAGGGTCGGTCATGGTTAATACATGGATGGAAGACCACCAAAGAAGGTCAGGGTTGCTGTGCAGAGGAAGGAGCAGAATGCCTCTGCTCATCTCTTGCCTTGAGAACCCATGAGGGGGTCACCATAAATTGGTTGCAACACCCAGCGGACTTTTGGGGTCTGGGATTCATGGAGCGGCATTTGCTGACATGGCGATGTCATTTCTGGCTGGGTAACTGGACATGATGTCACCCCATTGCCAGACTCTCTAGCATTCACTTGAAACTTCACGGTAAAACCATAAAGAGTTTCAGGTGAATGCTAGAGCATCTGGCAACATGGTGACATAATTTCTGGTCATGCTGCCAGAAATGACCTCCGTAGGATGCTCCAGTCCCCTCCGTTTCCCTCTTGCCACTTGCTAGAGCCAGGGCAGGCAATGGGGTGGGAATGGGAGTTCCCCGGCCCTCATCTTGGAAACGGCAACCCTACCGTACACATAGATAGCCCTCTCCACAAAATCAGTCCCAGGTTGTGAAAAAAATTATCTCGATTTGCTTCCTGAAATGATATAAATAAACCACCCCATTATGGTGGGCTTGTGGCCCACACTAGGTGCCCCTGGACCCTCAGGCCATGTTAAAGTGTACCCATGTCTGTCCATCCAACCACGCTTGGGGTCTGGTCTTGTGACTTTCTCCCATATCACTGGATGGTTGCCATTTATCCTTAAAGGAAAGCATTGCATTTGGGCAAACTGTTACTATGAAGTCGCAATCCACTCTCTCCCAGCCTTCACTGCCAGAAATTTCACAGTGGCGCCCTCCACGCATGCACCCCAACAGTTCATAATTTGGAATTTTGAACACTGTTAGTGCAGCTCACATTCTGCTCAGCTGCTGCTAGCTGGATGCCGATTTTTCAGTACGACACTTTGCCAGTAGCTTGAGCATATTTGGCAGGTTACTTTCCCCAACACATCTGAACAGTGCAGTTTGCAGAAATTCCCCCATGTATGTTTTCGCAACGCCTGGTGGGAGCTGTAGTCTTCACTTCCACAGACCTGGAGTCATTGCGTACCACTCCACTGCCAACTGTTTAAACAAAGAGTGATCAAAGCAGTAATTCTAGTCATCGAGAAAGGAAAGTTAGCAACTCCGGCGACCGCACTGCTGCAAACCTGTTCAGCAGCAAGTCGAGGTGGTCAGCCGCTTAGCTCACGTCTGATTGCGACTGAAAATGGAATGTTCGTTTGCCGAACATAATTGGTGCGAATTTCTCAGCGTGCCTAGTCCTAATGAGGGCATTTTATTCAGCATATACTTGTCTCTCGGAGTGAGACTGAAGGGCAAATAGAAGGGATGAAAGCACATCTTCCTGCAGCT
>NW_015162054.1:58846-59640 GCF_001447785.1 Gekko japonicus
TCCCTGAATTCCTCTCACTTTGAGCTTTGGTTTGCAGAGATATGAGATGGAGGCACCATGGGCAAAATATCGTATTCCATCACTGTCAGGACCATTGCTCAGCAAAGATACCAGTTCTATGAAATCCACCTAGCAAGAAACCAGGTCTCTTTCTTCACGCTGACCTTAAAATAACTTCTGCGTTCTTATACTCAATGCCATGCCCGTGTCAGACAAGGAAAGGGCTGCAGATACCCAGAGACTTCAATCTTAATCCAATATGTAGAGAGGAAATATCAGTGAAGCAGAAAAAGGCAAAATCAAATATAGCAGGTAGACTGGTGGAGTGTCTAAGGAAGGAGGGAGGATGCGGGGGATACGAGGGGGGAAAACGTCAAGATTCCACTGCACGGCATGTCACGTCTGCCATTCTGAAGACTCCTGCAATATTATCGTGGTTAGATTGAAAACAGTCGCTCTGGCAAATAGTAGCAAGGGACAGGTAGCGAAGGGGCGATCTTGGCTGAAGAGAGACGGTTCTAGCAGATCGTGACTGTTTGCAACAAGTGGTAATAAATGTTGGGGGAAATGATGGTGAGTGACGTGGCTGCATTGCCATTGATTTATGTTGCACTTTATAGGCTGCGGTCACATGGAGCATTAGGCACGCTAGAGAGATGGAAGATAGGCGAATTTTCCGGGCGCGATCTCACCGCCACATCTGGGAAGCGTAGAGCTCCCGTGGCTCACCCGAGGCTTCACTCCGAAGATGCGCTGTAAAAAACTAGTACCTCCGAGGTACTAGTTTCCAGAAA
>NW_015162054.1:60836-62113 GCF_001447785.1 Gekko japonicus
TGCCAGCGAGCCCCCCTGTTGGCAAGACCCCCTAACTGGATGGCATCCATTGTTGCCTCTTCTTCTCAGCATGCCAAGGGCCCAACTTGGTACCAGGTAGCCAGCCCTGTGTCCACTGAAAAGCAACAAAGCATACCACACAGGGCTCGAAGATCCTCCCCTTGTTGCTTTTTGATATCCAGATTAACGTGGGGTTCCCAACCTCCAGTGGTGGCTGGGCATCTCCTGGTATGACAGCTGATCTGCTGCTTTGGAAGATGGACTCTTTGGCATTATACCCAGGGCTAGAAAAAGCCCAGCAGGAACTCATTAGCATACTGGGCCACACCCCTGACAGCACAGCTCATTAGCACATTAGGCCGCACCCCCATGTTACCAGTAGTGTGGTCATCCAGCCACACCCACCTTTTGCTTCTTATTCTGTTTACCATGTTTGTTGTCAAACCCCAGGGCCTTTTTTTGTAGCAGGAACGCCTTTGCATGTTAGGCCACACACCTCTAATGTAGCCAATCCTAATGAGTGTCTGCTGTTGGGTGTGGCCTATTATGCTAATGAGTTCCTGCTGGGTGTGGCCAACTTGAGAGCCAGCCGGAACTCCGTTCCTGTGCGTTCCTGCACAAAATAGCCCTGATTATACCCCATTGAAGTCTTTCCCCTCCTCAAACACTGCTCTCTTCAGGCTCCACCCCCTAAATCTCCAGGTATTTCCCAACCTGGAGCGGGCAACCCTAAGACTAAGGAAGAGTCTGGAGAACTGGAAGGGTTGCATCCAGTACTTTGTTAGGCCCCGGTCACACGAGTGGGATGATCCGCAGGGGACAGGAGGCTTTTTGAGCCGGAGCAAAAAGACGCACGGTAGCGCGATCTCACCTTTCCCCGAGGCTCCGTGCCCAAGCCTCTGGCAGCCGATCACACCACGCGAAGCAACACAGCAGCAAGGCATTTGTGCGCATGCGCGGGACGCCGACGAGCGCTGGCTGCGATGGGCTACCACCGCTTCCTGATTAGACGCCTGCACAGGCCGCGCGTTATCAGGAAACTAGTAGTACATGGTTCCCGGTAGATGTTAAATCCGCGTCTTCGGGCCAAAGCTGCGGGTTAGAGACGGGAGTGTGACGTTTCCCAGATGTTCAGGTATGATCGCGCAGCTTTAATCCACAGGCATGCTGTCCCTCCCGCGTAGGGTTCCCAAGTCCATCTTCCACCCCCAGCGGGGGACTTTTGGGGAATTCCTGGAGGGGGCGGGGCATCCCCGACGTGATGCCGAAGCGTACGG
>NW_015162054.1:62159-67756 GCF_001447785.1 Gekko japonicus
GGGGGACTGTGGGGGCATTCCTGGAGGGGGCGGGGCATCCCCGACGTGATGACGTCACGTTGGGGACGTCTGCTGCCCCCCCGCCCATGCGCAGGATCTCCAGAAACAGCAGTTCCCTGCACTTAAAGGAGCCAGTGTTTCCCTTTTAAATGCAGGAGCCGGCGTTTCCCCTTTAAGAACAGCCAAGTTTCCCTTTTAAGAGCGCAAAGCTGGCATTTCCCTGCAAGCTTGCAAGCTTGCAGTGATTCGGCTTGGGAGGAAACACGGGTTCCACACACTTAAAGGGAGAGAGATGGGTGGCTGTGGGTGTTGGGGGTGGGGCTGTGGGTGTTGGGGGTAGAAACCCCCCCCAAAATGGGGACCCCTGGCAAACCGGGGGGTTTGGCAACCCTACTCCCGTGGTGCAAATTCACAGTGTGAACAGGGCCTTAGTTTGGTTGGTCTTTGTAAGAGTTGGCTCATGGCTTCTGTTTTTGGATTTTGCCATGGGCCAACATGGCTGCTTACTTCCTTTGAACCCAGATAGGATCTGATGCTGCCCACTGCACACTTTAGCCATGCCAAGCCAATTCAACCTTGTTTGCTACTTATAGGGTTGCTGACTCCATCTTGGGAAATTTCTGAAAATTTGGGAGTGGCAAGCAATGCTCCCTCTGAGCTGTGGAGTCCTGTGAGAAAAAAATTCTACTTTATGAGCTACCAGCATTAAAGTTGTGAGCGAGCGATTTGGCTACTGCATAAATGAGTTTGCTCTGGAGCCGTCCTTCCTAAGCTAAGAAAAAAAATGTGTGAGCCGGAGGCTAAAAAACTGTGAGCCAGCTCACACTAACTCAGCTTAGAGGGAACATTGGTGGCAAGTATGTGATTCCATAGAGCCTGCCCTCCAAAGCTGCCTTTCCCCCAAGGAGAAGTGATCTCTGTAGTAATAATTCTAGGAGAGCGTCAGCTCCCACTTGAAGGTTGGCAAGACTATCAAAATAAGAAACTAAACAGGGGTAGGGAGGAGATATGAAATAGCCCGGTGACGAGGCTATTACAGTTAATCTCTGCTTGGCTACACAGTCCTTGACAGTTCTTTGTCAAGACGTATGTACTGCTGGGGTGGGGAGAGAAGAGACAGTGAAAAACAGATCAACCTTGTCCTGAACTTTTCCAACTCTTCCTGTAAGTCTGCTCCGCAACCCTGTACTTTCTGACAGGTATTTACCTAGCCTGATATAGTGGCAGGGGATGAAGGATGCTGATGGATGCTGACCAGAGCAAGCATTTTGCCGACTTCTCCAAATTACTTTCTGTTGCGGTGAAGACGATTCTTTATCTTTTTTTTCTTCCGGGGAGTGCTTTGTAAACTATCAAAGGAGGAGTCCAAGACAAAATTGGGTGCCAGTTTACTATATAATAATATTTCAAGAGAAGGAAGGGAGCGATTTGCCATATTAGTGAACAATCACTCTTTCTGTGTCAGCTCTCAGCTGCAGATGGATGGTTGGCTGATGACGGGCGTTCCAGAACGCATGGTACTGTGCTCTCCAAAGGCCTTGGGTCTCTACCGTGTTCTGGTCTCCTGCTCACGGGAGGCTGTACGGTTCCTCCTTCCTCCATATTGGGCCCTCTCAATAATCTTTCAAGGTAGGTTATATGGGAAGGTTCCATGGCCAAATGGGGACTTGAACACAGGCCTTTCCAATGCAGCACTCTAACCACTGTACAACACTGCCGTATCTTGGCAGTGGCAAGGGCCAGGAGGGATTACTGGAGGAATAACATGGTGGACTGGGAACAATGCAATCTCCTTTCTGTCGCTTCTGCCCTACCTTCTCTCCTACCTCTGTAAAAAAAAAAAGCTTTCATACTAGTACATCTATCTACCAAAGAAACAGTACCTGATGTAATAAACACTCTGCATCTATGGTAATTTTCAAACTGTATAATACCGACAAATTGTACGAAATGTATGAAGCCATTGAGAGCTGACTATGCTCATGCTTACCTTGTAAATCTTTGCTGTTTATAAAAATGAATAAAAATTATCTGTTAATAATTTTTTTTATCTATAAAGGGCATTGGAGAATTAAGAAAGAACCCCTACTTTCATATATTCATGGATGGAGTCTGACGGTGCAGTCACTGAACAGGAAAAAGACTTTGCAGTCATAGTGAATATATATGTATATACACCTTTTTTTTTTAATGTTGACTTGAATTTCAGCTGGAATGAAGAAGACAAATCCAGTGCCTGGGATTATTAGGAAAAAGACTGGGAATCAAAGAACTAGCAGCATAATCTCTGTGTATAAATTACGATCATTTGAAATACTACGGTTCGTAAGCAGGCTGCTCAACACCCCCCCCCCTTGTGATTCACTACAATTTCAGACGGCTCTCATTACCGGACTGCTTTTAGTTTAATATATATTTTGTCAATATTTTACGCGATAAACAGACCCCGCGCTGCTGCTGTTAGTTGGACGGGTTAGGCATTGCGCTCAACGCGATGGTTTTCTAGCGAGCTGCAGGGGTGTCCTATGGGAAGCAGATGCTATAATTAGGAAATCTGATTGATACGCTTTCAGTTATGGTTCAACAAATCCTGACCTGGAAAAGAAATAGCAGCATTAGCAGATCGGAGAATCTGTCTTACTGTAGGGTTACCAGCTTGAGCCGACAGGGCTGGGTGTGCTAGCCCTGCAAATAAGGGCATGTCTGAGGTAATCTACAATTTGTGAAGGTGAAGCAGGGCTTACCCCAGGACAAAGTAATGTATGAAATGGGCCTTTCTTAGTATTAGGACAAGGAATAATATATCTTATATTCTAATGGTCAAGTGCAGCCCAATGGCTTGTAAAATAAAAAAATAAAAGACATTAATTGAAATCCAACATGAAAACCTCGCTTATCATGAAAACACCGAAAAACATAGCATAAAAACAAAGGCCGTGGTCACACTGGCGGCTTGGCGCAATATGGTCCTGCCTCTAATTGAACCGGTTTAAAGTGTTGTGGGGCACATCCACCACACAGCACACCCTGCTGTGGGTTACTCATGGAGACATCCCTTGGTAAAGCATCCATATTATTGCAGCACCTCAGCTATGGAGTGCACTGCTAAAAAATTCCAAAATTCATGTGCGTGCATAGGAGTGCATATGTACACACATGCAGATGTGCATACATGCGCATATAGGCAGTTTTTATTTTAAAAAAATGCCTCCCTAGTGGCAGAATGGATCTGCAGGTTCAGACTGCCAAATCTGTTCTGCTCACATGCTGCCCTGTGTTCAGACATCCGGCCATGCGCAGTGACTGCGTGGGGACCCAAAAACACCACTTGAGATGTGGTGCCTTTTTAACCTGGCTCCAAGTCATCCTATGACAGGATAAGTATGGCTGGGGAATGCCTGACAGAAGTGGCTGTTTTACTGCACCCATTTGATCTGGAAGGGAGGAGTGCCCGTGTCGGGCCAAACAGCCCGTGTGATCACAGCCACCTTGACAGCTTAAAACAAACAGTTCTAGTTTGCAGACTAAAATAGTATTAAAATATGAACTTCTTAATTAAACACCTGGGATAAACAGAAATGTTTTTTGTCAGGTGCCTAAAATAATGGAATGTAGGCACCAGGTGAGCCTGAAGGCAAGAATGACAATCCATAGGTGAATCACCACCACTGAAAAGGCCCTGTTTCTGGTTACCACTTGCTTCATCTCTCAAGGTAGGGGCCCGAAGAACAGAGCATGTGAGGTAGATACTAACTGTTGGGATGGAGAGCATTATTTGGTCCTTTGGGGCTGGGTTTGCATGTTCTGAACTTGACTCATTTAAAAATGTCCCCATCTATTTGGACCCTGAAAATGACCATATACAAGTACACGGATCTCTAACTTGCAGTCATTCTGTACGTTTAGGAGGGGGAGCAATTTTGACAGGTGACCAGGCACCTCACATAAATAGCCTGTGTGCCTGAGCAGAGAAGCAGAAGCTGGGCTCACGCTGCATCTGAAGTACCCCCATGTGACTTCTCTTTCAAATATCACCTTCAGATTTCCTGCAAATTACCACAACTATTCATTAAACCTAGGATGACCCTGGAGAGAGTGTGGATTTTCAGCTTTCTCCCCAAGCCAAGGAATCTTAAACGGCTTTGCAGTGTTTAATACAGTTGCTGTTGAATGGCCAGAGAGAAAATTAACACAAGTTCCAGCAGTGTTAATTAAGACCTTTCTCCTGCATCCTTTCACATGACAAGCGATTTCTCCTCCCCATCATGTTTTAATGGGCACCAAAACGACATCTGCTTTTACAGTATTGCCATTTAGCTGCTACTTTTGTCTATAATTCCAAAGCAGTAAGATGGAAGCACTGGCCCTTAGTAATAATAAGACCATGTTTGCAGAATCTGGAAACAATATGGACATTGTCATAAGTAGGGTTGGTAGCTTCCAGGCTGGGCCTAGAGATGTCCAGGAGTTACAGCTGATCTCCAGAGTGCAGAGATCAGTTTCCCTGGAGAAAATGTCCTGCTTTATGTCCTTACTAGGAATAAGGCCCATTGTGGAAATAAATACAACGAGATCTAAAAAGAGGCTCTGGGAGAGTGCCCCGGCTTTGTATCCCATGGCGCCCATCCATGTCCCGTCGCAAACCGGATGTTTTTCATAAGCGCATGCACACAAACACGAAACTGAAAGCAGTACTGTTCAGTGGAACTACGCATGCGCACAAATGCGAAACGCTTGTGTGATTGTGCTGCACCACTTCTTTGCCATGCTGCAGCATCACAGTGTGATAGCCAGCTAACAGCCGAAGCACGGAGACTCGGGGGACCGTGTGATTGGGCTACCGCGCTTTATTTTGCTCCGGGGTGAACAGCCCTCGCGTTATCTGGCCTGTGTGACTGGGGCCTGGTTTTGTTTCTTTTGAAGGGGAAGTGTTGTGAGTGAGGACATATTTTACCTCAGAATATACCAGCTCGTATAAGCAACTGACAGTTCCAACTGTCTTGCGGGGGGGGGGAGTTTAAGGTGCGAAATGGAGTGAAGTCCAATCAACTTCCATATGCAAATGACATTGAAATGCTGGCCCAATCACAGAAGAGTGGCCTAGGCTGCAGTGGGTGGGAGAGAACTCAAGCAACACAGCTAGTGGATAGGGACAGCTTCTGAGTGACATATCAGGGAGCCAACTGATTTTGCCTGGCATAGAACTTTGCCACCCCAACTGGCCTTTATATTTATAGAGAGATACCCTGTGGAGGTCCCTCTACCAATGCTCCCTCTAAGCTGTGGAGTCCTGTGAGCAAAAATTCTACTTTGTGAGCTACTGGCATTACAGTTGTGAATGAGCAATTTGGCTGCTCCATAAATTAGTTTGTTCTGGAGCCATCCTTCCTGAGCTGGGACAAAAAGGTGTGATCTGGAGGCTAAAAAACCTGTGAGCTAGCTCACAGTTCTCTCAGATTAGAGTCCGTGCACTTAACCACTACACCAAACTGTTTTCAAAGGTGAGTTCCTCAAATGTATGCTTGACTACGCGTCCGATCACACACCCAAGACCCAACAGGTGTCTGGCATATCATATAGTTCTGCCTTTAGTCAGC
>NW_015162054.1:69534-69646 GCF_001447785.1 Gekko japonicus
AAGCTTGCGAGTAGATAAATGGGTACCTGCCTAGGTGCAGGGGGGCACCCGCCTTCCGGTGGAGTGGCGATGGAGAGGAGCAATGGTGTCGGCGACGGGGCGATCCAGCGAT
>NW_015162054.1:69957-75662 GCF_001447785.1 Gekko japonicus
GGATGTTTGCTCTGCTCTGCTTGGTGTAGTGGTTACGAATGGCAAACTCTAATCTGGAGAACCGGGTCTGATTCCCCACTCCTCCACATGCAGCCAGCTGGGCGGCCTTGGGGCAGTCACAAGTTCTCTCAGAGCTGTTCTCTCAAGAACAGTTCTCCCAGAGCTCTCTCAGTTCCACCTACCCCACAGGGTGTCTGTTGTGGGGAGAGGAAGGGAAAGTAGATTGTAAACCACTCTGAGACTCCTCCAGGCCTTGGGGCAGTCACAAGTTCTCTCAGAGCTGTTCTCTCAAGAACAGTTCTCCCAGAGCTCTCTCAGTTCCACCTACCCCACAGGGTGTCTGTTGTGGGGAGAGGAAGGGAAAGTAGATTGTAAACCACTCTGAGACTCCTCCTTTGTTTGCGGGGTTGGACTAGATGACTCTGGAGGTCCCTTCTAACTCTATGATTGCACGATTCCTTTGGGTAGTCAAAGCCAGGGTATAAAACCAACTCTCCTTCTCCTCCCCCTCCCCTCCCCCCTCCACCTCCTCCTCAGTTCTTTCTGAAACCTGCTTTGGTGTGATCTTGCTGGAAAGCTCATAGTCAAAGTAGGTTTACCCACCCCATGGCTGGAAAGGTTCAGGTTTTCAGACAATCCTATCCTGGCCATCCCCCTGCACCATGTCTGTGCTTTTCGCTGTTTTTTTCCCTACTGACAGGCGACATACCGTTATGGCATTGTTATGCTATAGCAATTTAACTGCTTGTGATTTTTTAAAAAGCCATCTGGAGGAGCAGAGGTGGTTGAAACTGCAGGCACAAGGGAGAATGGAAGGAAAGCATGGAGAATACCTTTATGTGGACACTCTGTTGCCACCGCAAATGCAGCTGTGTCAGCAGTTTTAATGAATGCACCGCAGAGTATCATCACCATGTGTAAGGGACCCGAGATTCTTGACCAGAGTAGCATCCCAGCTCAAGAATCCTGTGTTGCAAGGATGTTAGATCCTAATGTAGGAATTCTGGCTTGCCCAACATCACCATCCTCAGGTGTGGTTGCAACTACAGAAGAGCAAGAAATCCTTGGCCTCTCTTTCCAGTAGACAACCCAAAAATTTCTGACATGACTCTGGTTAGTGTCAATCATCTGCACAGCTGTGTCTGTTCTTGGGCCAATCAGATCCATGCCTCAGTTACACCAAGACTGGACTACTGCAATGTGCTCAACTTGGGGCTGCCCTTGAAGAGTGCTTTGAAACTATAGCTAATGCAGAATGCGATGGCTAGACTGTGGACTGGGGCCAGCTATCAGGAGCACGTGGCCCCAATATAACACCAATTACACTGGCTACCAATCGGCTCCTGAGCCCAGTTCAAGTTCTTGGTTTTGAACATCATCATCATCATCATTTCAATTTATACCCCACATAGCTTGAGATCAGCGTATTGAAGGGCTGTCTTCTCCCAAATGTTTCTGCCCAGCAATTAAGATCACAAGGAGAAGCACTCCTGACTGTTCCGTCAATTTAAACAGCTCATTTGGTGGGTACACAAGAGAAGAAGAGAAGAGATTGGATTCATACCCCGCCCTTTACTACCTGAAGGAGTCTCAGAGCGGCTTAAAAACTCCTTCCCCTTCCCACAACAGACACCCTGTGAGGTAGGTGAGGCTGAGAGAGCTCTTTTGAGGATTGCCCTTGAGAGAACAGCTCTGAAAGAACTTATGACTGACCCAAGGTCATGCCAGCAGCTGCATGTGGAGGAGTGGGGAATCAAAGCCAGTTCTCCCAGATTAGAGTCCTCCCTCCTAACCGCTACACCAAACTGGCTCTTTTCAGTGGCAATTTAGCCTCCTGACTTTTGATCTTTAGGAGACAGCTAAAGACAGGAGCTGCGGTGGCTCAAGTGGTTAAGATGCTGAACTGCAGGCTATGGAAGATTGGCAGTTCAGCAGTTCGAGACCCGGGTGCCGCATGACGGACTGAGCTCCCATCTCTAGTTCCAGCTCCTGCCAACCTAGCAGTTCGAAAGCAAGAAATTGCAAGTAGATAAATAGGTACCACTTCGGTGGGAAGGTAACAGCGTTCCGTGCGCCTTGGTGTTTAGTCATGCCGGCCACATGACCACGGAAACGTCTTCAGACAGCGCTGGCTCTTTGGCTTTGAAACGGAGATGAGCATCGCAACCCTAGAGTCGGATTCGACTGGCTTTCGAGCAAGAGAACCTTTACCTTTTAAAGACAGGTTTCTTGAGGACTGCATTTGATTACCACAGTACTAAATTGTGATTTTTAAAAGAAAAACAAAAATTAGTTCTGTGCCGTTTATATACGTTATTTGATGTATTTTATTTATAAGCCAGTTTAAGCTCCATAAGGAAGAAAGGAGGCGATTCAGTGTTTTCAACAAATAAATTTAAAAAATCACGCTGAGATGAAAACTGTGACTGGTTCAAGAAACGGCATCCAAACGCAGCCCCTTTAATCTGTTTCAAAAATCGATGAAATGTAGTATTCCTTCCTTAATCTAAATCTGTTGATTTTTAAAAGCTCGGCTGGCATCATGCTCCGGCCAATGTCCAAGCCTTTGAGTTACACTAGAGTTTTCATTGCCTGAGAAAAAAAGAGTAGCCCTTTTCATAAACACGGAGCTGTGGCCGAAAAATCTCTTCTTTTTGTATGTGGTTTCCGGTGCCTGTCTTTGTTCCTCAGCATAGAGGAGCTTGCCCTTTTCTCGTGAACTTCCTTCTCTTCTTTTCTCCGGAAGAATCTGTGCTCTGCTGCCAAACTTATGTAAAAAAAAATACTTGAAAGGCACTCCGGAGATGAATAACTATGATTCGGCCACACCTGTCAAGGCATTTAGGAAATATGACTTCAGAAAGATGCTCATCCATTTAAGAGGTGCTCTTCAAAGGCTTTCCTGAAATCACCACCACCACCATGGATAATTCCCCCATAATGTGTCCTCTGTTGTTAATCAGTAAGTCATTAACCTTAACTGGATTAGAATATAAGGACTTGTGAGGGGAAAATTACAGGCCCCTCCAAATGATAAGCCACGATTCCCTGGACAGCGTTTCACTCTGCCAAGCGCTGATTTAGTTGTCCCAGGCGATGCATGTGCAGTGACATCCAGGATGTATACAGGAAAAGAGGCACGGATTAGTGGTAGAGCAACTGTTTCCCAAGCAGATGGTCCCAGGTTTGAAACCCCCCCCCCCCGCGTCACCAGTTAGAAGGACCAGGTAGTAGATGATGTGAAAGACTTCAGCCCAGGACCTTGGAGAGCTCCTGCTGGTCTGAGCAGATAATATTTACCTGGGGCCAGTTAGTTGTTAGGAGCACGGACTCTAATCTGGGAGAACCGGGTTTGATTCCCCACTCCTCCACTCGCAGCTGCTGGATGACCTTGGTCAAGCCATAGTTCTGTCAGAACTGTCCTTGAAAGGGCAGTCCTTGAAAGAGCTCTCTGAGCCCCACCTGCCTCACAGGGTGTCTGTTGTGGGGAGGGGAAGGGAAATAAGATTTTAAGCCACTCCGAGTGACGGGTGGGGTATAAATCCAATCTCCTCCTCCTCCTTCATCTGTCTTAGTGGAATTCAGGGTATTCATTTCTCTAATGCAAGAGGAGCAACTGTCCCTCAGAGTAGTGGTTCCCAAACTTTTTTCTATGGTGACCCACAAGTACAGATTTACTGGGTACGGTAACCCACCCAGGGCCAGCCCAAGGGTTTTTGGCACCCAATGCAAACTATGACTTCGTTGCCCATCTAGTCCAGCACAGCCTTTTCTACAGTGGCCAACCAGTTGCTGTTGAGGAACCTACGAACATTGCACAAGGGGTGCAGCTGCTCCCGAGTGAGTGGTGTTCCCCTTTCCCCTCCTTCCGTCTCATTTCCCCCGTCACTGTCACAAAGGGAGGTGGAAGGCAAGAATGTGACCGGTTAACAAAGAGGAGAAGGAGAAGAAGGAAAAGAAGAGGAGGAGAAGGAGATTGGATTTATACCCCGCCCTTCACTACCCAAAGGAGTCTCAGAGTGGCTTACAAACTCCTTTCCCTTTCCCTCCCCACAACAGACACCCTGAGAGGTAGGTGGGGCTGAGAGAGCTCTTCTGAGAACTGTCCTTGAGAGAACAGCTCTGAAAGAACTATGGCTTGCCCAAGGTCATCCAGCAGCTGTGAGTGGAGGAGTGGGGAATCAAACCCGGTTCTCCCAGATTAGAGTCCGCACACTACACATGGAACCACTACGCCAAACCACTACCACTGGAGTAGACAATGCTGAGCTTGATAGACCAATGACCTGAGTCAGTATAAAGCAGATTCGTATGTTCAGCACCCCTCCACACTCTCATGCAGAGAACCTGCTACCTGGAGTTATCAGGGATCCATCCTGGGCTCCTCTGTATGCAAACCATGCCTTCTTCCTTCAGTCTTCCCTTTCACCCCTTTCATTCACCAAAGGGTTGGAGGGAAGCGTCTAATCTCATTTTGCCACAGATCCGTTTACTAGAGATCTGAATGGAAACCTAATCTGCTGTTCATAGCCATGGCAACATTGCAATTAAACCTCATCACTGTGCTTTATGCGCTACTGTGGCTTGTAGCGATGCTTCAGAGTGGCGAGGAACCTTTATTAATTTATTGTTCGGATTGTACATAACATACTTGTTCGGCCTGCAGGCTTTTCAATGGCGAGTCGTGCTTTGTGTGTGGAATGTTACTGGCTGGGTAACTCTGGCTGTTTATTTCACGTAAACTGGTTGCTTCGTATCTTCGGCTAAACCAGATATTCAAGATCATCGCACATGTTGCCTGTGTAGCCACTAAGTGGCACTAAATGTTTAATATACTTGACAAATATATTGGCGTTGCTTTGGCGTGCCTTGGTGGTTTAACTGTTGAATAGACACGGTCTGTTGGAATAATTTTTACTTCCTTTCTCTCATTATTTCCACAAGTATTTTTGCCTTGCTTGAAAATGACGTTGTATTCGCAGAATACTTATTTAAAAAGCAGTTGCCTGATTTTTTTCTCAGGGTCCATTTCCAAGTTGTTAGTTTGCATCTCAGCTTCAATATGTTTTCACTTGCTATTGCATATACTGTTGGGCTGTTGCTTATTATAGCTGCCAACAGAGAAGGAGAAGAAGAAGGAGAAGAAGAAGAGGAGGAGGAGATGTCTGCAGTGCTATTTTTGGGCAGGAACACACAGGAACAGAGTTCTGGCCGGCTTCAGAGTTAGCCACGCCCACTACAGCCAAAACCTCTGTGTGGCTATAGAGGGAAGGCCTGGAGAGCGACCCCCCCAGCAACTCTGAGGCGGGTGGGCCAGGGGCCCCCCTTTAAGGATTGGGGAGGCATTTAAATGCCTCCTCGTCAGTGCCAGATTAATGTATAGGCTAAGTAGGCTGAAGCCTAGGGCCTCTAAATCTAGGGGGCCTCCACAGCCCTGCCCCCCCAGCGGGCAGTCTCCCCTCTCCCAATATTGCAAACCCAAGACTTCATGGGAGGGCAGGGCAACTCGGTCCCAGCAACTATGAGACTCAGGGCCAGCCAGTGGGGCCCAATTTGAAACTCTGGAGCCCAACTGGAATTTTTTTTGTGTGGCCCCAGTTGACAGCCAAAGTCTGCAGAATCTTAAAGATATAAATAAAATCCATCTAGATTGCCCTGGTGCGGGGGCCCCCTTAGGAGCGGCCTGCGGGGCCCAATTTGGCCAA
>NW_015162054.1:75963-76084 GCF_001447785.1 Gekko japonicus
CGAGCACATGTGACTGGCACTGATCTCACCCCTCCCAGGCAGGGAAGTCTATCTTTCACACTTCACAGAGCCTTGTTGGTGCCTGCAGCATGCACTTGCAACCCCTTTCTCAGAACTTCTT
>NW_015162054.1:78787-86907 GCF_001447785.1 Gekko japonicus
TTTCTCTACAAAAAAAAGCCCTGGATGTTTGGATTTATACCCCACTTTTCACTACCCAAAGGAGTCTTGGAGAGGCTTACAATCTCCTTTCCCTTCTCCTCCCCACAACAGACACCCTGTGAGCAATGCTCCCTCTAAGCTATGGAGTCTTCTGAGCAAAAATTCTACTTTGTGAGCGACTGGCATTAAAAGTTGTGAGTGAGTGATTTGGTTACTGCATCAATAAGTTTGCTCTGGAGCCATCCTTCCTGAGCTAAGACAAACAATGTGTGAGCCAGAGGCTAAAAAACTGAGCTAGCTCACACTGACTCAGCTTAGAGGGAACATTGTCTGTAGGTAGGTGGGGCTGAGAGAGCGCTTTTGAGGACCGCTCTTAAGAGAACAGCTCTGAGAGAACTTGTAACTGACCCAAGGTCACGGCAGCAGCTGCATGTGAAGGAGTGGGGAATCAAACCCAGTTCTTTCCGATTAGAGTCCGCGCACTTAACCACTACACCAAACTGGCTTTCACTGACTTGCTGTTGCACATGACACTTGAACAGCTGCATATTACTTATTATTGTTACCCATTCAATGTGCTATGCATGTGAAGGAGTGGGGAATCAAACCCAGTTCTTTCCGATTAGAGTCCGCGCACTTAACCACTACACCAAACTGGCTTTCACTGACTTGCTGTTGCACATGACACTTGAACAGCTGCATATTACTTATTATTGTTACCCATTCAATGTGCTTATGCTTGCTGTTTCACCCTCTGCAAGATTGTTGCTTATTACCATTACTTATCGTTACTTATTGTTACACTGTGCTGAATTATTCACTATTTCACTGGGTAGTAGACTGTTGCCAATTAGTTTTTGTTTCCATTCAATGTGCTGACACCTCCTATTGCGCTAACTGCTGTATTTCTGCTTATTATTATTACTGATACAATGTCCTGATTGACTTACTATTTTACAAGGCACTGAGCTGTTGCCTATTAGTTATTGTTAACTATTGAATGTGAAGACTAACTTGCTGTAAGACTGTAGCTTATCAGAGATTGTGATCAGACAAGCTGTTTGTTCCGATGTTGCTTATCCCTACCAGATTTAACGTGCATAGTCAGACAGCAACATTTGTCTCCTGTTCCCCAGTCGTCGCCCCCCGTCCTCACCCCTGACTTTCCCAACATCAGAGAAAGTCCGGTATGATGGACTGAATTGTTCTCACTGCACATTTCCAGATGTCTGATCTCACCATTGCACATTCAAGCCACTTGGGAGGTCTGAGGCTTCTGCTCCCTGACTGCCATTTCCTTCCCACAGTTATCGATATGTGCATAACTGCATATTCGTCCCTGGCCAATAAGAGGTTCTGCACATGTGCAAAGTAGACTTTTTTTTAAAAAAAGAAGCTGCCCGCCCACCTGATCCATGGTGATCATGCAGCAGTAGTCTGATTAGTTGACCATGGGGTGAGGCGGGATTAGGGTGTTGTGTCTGGTCAAAACTCTCCAGAACAAATAGACCCAGAGAAACTAGATGTGTGGCCAGACTGCACCAAGCCTGTCGTCTGACACTAGCCATAGTTACCCCATGTACTGTGCAGATGGATCTGCAATCTTGCACTATGCTGGGCTATTGCTTCTTACCGTTGACCGTACAGTGTGCTAGCTGATTTGCTTTTGCACATGGAACTGAACTTTTGTTCATTGGTTTTTACTGTTACCCATTTCATTGTGCTGACTGGCCTATTTCTTCACGTGGGCTATGTGTTTGGCTTCATTGCTTGCTATTGCACAGTGTTATTTCCCAGTAGAATGCTTAACAATTTTCTATTTCACATGGCATTAGACAATGCCAAATCTTACCTCACTTCTTGTAACTTGCATAATTATGCAAAAAAAACCCCCCAAAACAAAACCCTTTTCCATGGATCCATAATGCATGGCAAATATGCCATTTTCTTTCCTGTAAATGAAAATCCCCATTATTCTGTCCTTCACCACTAATAGTCTTGTCCCCAATCTTTTGTACTGATCTACTCATCCACAGTGCTTGCAAATAGTAGGTCAGCAGTACAATCCTATGCAGAGTTATTCCATTGGACTTAAAGGTAAAGATAAAGATTTCCCTTGCTTGAAAGCCAGTCATATTTGACTCTGGGGGGCGGTGCTCATCTCCGTTTCCAAACCGAAGAGCCAGCGCTGTCCAAAGATGTTTCTGTGGTCATGTAGCCAGCATAACTAAACGCTGAGGCTCACAGAACGCTTCCCACCAAAGCGGTACCTATTTATCTACTTGCAATTTCTTGCTTTCGAACTGCTAGGTTGGCAGGAGCTGGGGCCAGAGACGGGAGCTCACTCTGTCATGTGGCACCGGGATCTTGAATTGCTGAACTACAGACCTTCCAGTCTGCAGCTCAGCATCTTAAACTCTGAGCTACCATGGTCTTAGGACTGATTGGAGTTAGGCTGGTGCAATTCTACACAGGAATGCACTACCAGCTAGAGCGAGGGAGCTTTAGCAGTCCAACATTATGACTATCAACATTCAATATTTTCCATTAACTTTAAATATATTTGGCATATTGCACTGGACCACACTCAACAGCATTACTTAAATCATCTCTGATTGATTGCATATTTAGCTACATGAGCACACCCCCATGTGTATATATAATTTAATATCCTTCGGTGTGTTTGCAATAGACTTTGAATGTTTGCAGTATCACACAGTAGTGATCCTCCATCAGATGGCACTGTTTGGACTTGAGATTTAAACCCTTAGAAGCCCATTAATGCCTCTGTGGAAATGTTCCTTGGTTATAGTTTCTATTTTCGAAGAGTTAGCCGAGGTTTTAGGGGAAGCCGTTCCGCTGAATGTTTCCGATAACTCAGATTTATTTTCAAAACAAAATATTGCAGAATCATGCAAAGGTCACACAAGACTCGATTAGAGAGCACAGATTTCTGTGAAAGGCAAATGATACCCAGCCAGTGTTGCCCATCTCTAAGGGGAGGCTGGAGATCTTCTGAAATTACAACATCTCCAGACTACAGAAAGCCATTCCACTAGAGAAAATGGCCGCTTTTGGAGGGTGGACTATATGGCATTGTACCTCACTGAGGTCCTTTTGCAGGCTGCTTCTCCAGATCCCAAGGGATTTCCTAATCTGGAGTTGGCAACCCTACACCCAGGCCCAGTGAAGGATGAGGTTGATCCTTCTACTCCCACACAGATCTGCTGATCATTATTAGTCATTTGTAAGAAAAAAGACTGGTGCCTGTCTTTTTCCTTTGAAGGGCTATATCAGCATAGGGATCCCTGGGTTGATTTGAGAAACTATTCGGGATGAAAGGGTTAAACCCTCTGTCTCCTCTCCACAAGGTCTCAGTTTGAATCAAGGTCACATTCTTCTAGCATATCCTTCATTTTGACCAACTGGAGAGCCAGTTTGGTATAGTATTTAGGAACCCAGACTCTAATCTGGGAGAATCGGGTTTGATTCCCCACTCCTCCACATGCAGCTGCTGGTGTGACCTTGGGTCAGTTCTAAGTTCTTTCAGAGCTGTTCTCTCAAGGGAAGTTCTCAAGAGAACTCTCTCACCTACCTCACAGGGTGTCTATTGTGGGGAGGGGAAGGGAAAGGGATTGTAAACCACTCTGAGACTCCTTCAGGTAGTGAAGGGCGGGGTATAAATCCAGTCTCTTCTTCCTCCTCCTCCTCCTTCCTTATGTTGAACAACAGTCCAAAATACATTGGTTGTAACTTGGAGGTGAGAGGGTGAAGATTTACCAAGAAGGTGAAGATCTGTCATCAGCATCCAAAGGTGACCAATGTTGCAAAACATTGAGATGTTGGACCTAATTGTGATAGCTGTTGCTTCTTTGGAGGGGCCACACATATCTAGGAATGCCAGCTTTTAAACTAATCCTCCTGTTGTCCCTTGAATATCAATTTGATTGGCAGAAATTAATAGGTGATATTATTGAGCTCCATGCTGTGAAAAGCTTCAACTCTTGTTGACCCATTCATGGCTTGGGGGGGCAGCAGTGGGAGGGCTTCTAGTGTCCTGGGCCCACTGGTGGACCTCCTGATGGCACCTGGTATTTTTGGCCACGGTGTGACAGAGTGTTGGACTGGATGGGCCATTGGCCTGATCCAACATTGGCTACTCTTATGTTCTTATGGCTGTTTGGCAGGTCACTTCACTATATTCCTTTTTTACCATGTTGTGCAGTGCACTTGGCTTTCATGTGTGCATGTTCCCACACAGACTAATTGAATTCTATGACCTCCCCAATTGTTGGCCCAATCTGCATTTGCTATGTCAAGCTGTTCCATGCTGCTGTGGCGCTGGCTTCCCATTTGGCTCAGTATAAAGCTCTCCTCTGTCTGCATCAGGATGCAAGTTGTTTAGGGAGAGTGCATGAGAGAGAGGGGAGAGGAGTGGCCTCCCAGGAGTACCGGCAGGGCATGGAGCTGCACTGTGGGGAGGAAACAGCACCTGTAACCCCCCCAGAAAGTAAAAGGGGGTGATCTGGCAGAGGGGGAGGTAGAGGGGGGCAGGAAAAATGGGACAAGCTGGGTAAAAAACACAAAACACCCAGCAGTTGCCAGGCAGGGCGTTCTGGAGACTGCCCCAGGAAATAACAAATGGTTCAGGGGTGGTCGTGCTTCCAACCCCCCCCCCCCCCCCACACCCCCCCCCCCCCCCCGCAAATATGATAGCAGAAAAATGTTCCCTGGAGGCTTTTTAATGCAGATGACTGGATTTTTAGCTAGCTTGTTTGCTTTGTGACAATTTGCATATCTCCTTAGAAAGATGGGGGGGGGGGAGAGAATTCAGCTCCAGTTGTTTGCTTTTTGCTCACAACAGCTCGACGGTGGGGAGGAGCAGTTGTACCACCTTAAAACCACATTCAGATAAGGTGGTGAGATGCTTTAGTGACCTCGGAGTCACTACTAAATGGCAATAAAATGATGCAGACAGCCGATGCTGAGATGAAACAATAGGAGAGTGGATGGCGGCATGAAATGCAGACAGAAATTTGTGAGACGATATGAGATCATTGGCACAATGCTGGGAAATACCAATGCAGATTGGACCCTTGTGTAACTGCTCTGCTCAGCAGGTGGCTGTTTCGATAGCCTAACAAATCAGTCATAAATCATATAACTTAGTCATAAATATACGCTGTGTTTTAATAAAGTCTTTCCCTTTGGTGTTCATCTAAATAGTCTACTGGCAACGCTAATGGGTGATGCCTGGGTTGAGCTGGCAGGGTCTTTGCACATATACTATTTTATAAAAACCTGGTGCAATCCTTTTCAGCAGGCATTCACAGCTGTTCAGTATAAATGGAACAGGTTGGGTGATGGCTCACATTCGTTCAGCACCTTAGAATGTGGCGAGTTCAACTGTTGAACGTGTTTGCAGCACCCCTAGCTTTCTCCCTTCCTCATTCAGCTGGCGCAACCCCCCCGTTGTCCTATTGTCCATAGCCAGACTGAGAACTACATTTCCCAGAGTGCATCAGGCATGCATCACTGACAGTTCATTGGAGAAGGCTGAAGGAAGAAATGGGGGGCACCCATAAAAGAGAGAATTAGAGACTTGTTTTTCGCCTTTCCTCCAAGTGAACAGGGAGAAGGAGGAGGAAGGGAAGAGAATGAGGAGGGAAGAATAATTCTTCAGAGCCTTTTTGATCTCAGACCTGAGTTGGGTGGGGGAGTGGCATTTTTGGGCATAGGGTTGCCAACCAGGGCCTTTTTTTGTAGCAGGGACTCCTTTGCATGTTAGGCCACACACCCCTAAAGAGCCAATCCTAATGAGTTTCTGCTGTTGGGTGTGGCCTATTATGCTAATGAGTTCCTGCTGGGTGTGGCCAACTCAGGAGCCAGCCGGAACTCCGTTCCTGTGCGTTCCTGCCCAAAAAGAGCCCTGCAGATCAATTAGCAAATGGCTTCTTTGGAGAGTGGACTCTATGGCATTACACCTTGCTGCAGTTCTTCTTCTCCCCAAACACTCCCTTCCCCTGGCTCTGCCCCCAAATGTCCAGGAATTTCTCAACCCTGAGTTGGCAACCCTAAACTAGGCCATAATTGGAGAAGAAGCTGTCAACTTTCTTTAGCCCACTTCTGATTCGGGCTCCATGGTGTGATAAATCCACTTCTGGGGTCAGGGGGAAAGTCAGATGCCGAAAAGAGGAAGAACACAAGGATGAGTGGGTCGTATGGACTATGGAGAGAGGGTTGAAAGGGAGGTGTTCCTAGGTGGCTACAGCCCCAGTCAAAACTTCTATTGTAAGTCGGAGGCTTTTTGACATATGGAATATCCTTGACAGGCTTCTCTGTGAACCAGAGCTTTGTTAAGGGGTAGTTTGGTATAAAAGGGTAAAATAAGCCCCTTTCTCCTCATCTTTTCCTCTTGTGAATGAAAGGTTGTGTGTTTTTTTTTAAACGAAATTGATCTTTCCATCCTTGGTTCATATTTGCCTTTGAACCGTTGCTACGTTAAAGCCGTGAATATCTGAATAATTCACTTTGGACAAATATAGATATTCTAATTGTATAGGTCTTCTTGGAAGCAAACTCTAAGCCGCCAAGCGCTCCTTTGAGCCAGGTAATTTCGAGCGGGTGTGTATGTGTGTTTCAAGTGTTTCATTACTCTGACTCGGAGATAAAAGGTCATATCTAAGTGCCGAATACTTACCAACACAAAAGCTCCACTTCAGTGGTTGGCTTCCATCAAATCATTTTTTTAAGAACCAGAGTGGTTTGCATTGTAACTATCAGCCAAAAAATAAAAAAAACTTTTTTGGCTCCGTCCTCTTTTTCTCATTGAATTGTTCAGCCATTTGTAAGCCCTGTATAATGTCAGCTTTTTGCACTTGGAGAACAAATTGGCCATTTTCCTTTCTTCCCGTAATAAAGAAAAATGCACACAATATCCCGCTGTGTAGCAATGTGGAAGGAATGTTAAACATCTTTTTTGTTAAGGTAATGTGTGGAACCCTGCAGGGAAGACCTTGGTGGCATCTTCCAGGGATAGTCCACCAGAAGAGATAATGTGGTCTGGAAGGAACAAGCATCGATATTTGGTACCCTCGGCTTGGGATGAGCCCCCCGTTTCTTTTCCCATTTGCATAGATCATTGTCAATAGTTGTAGTTCCGACATTTGTTGTTGTTTTTTTAACAAATTTTTATTAGGATAATATGCATTTCACATATATCAGCTTCAGTCTATATCCTTTTCTTCTTACTTCCCCCCCTTTCATAGGCTTCCCACGGCGTTCCCACCACCAGCTCATATCTTAAATTTTTACATGTTTCTAACCCATTGTTAGGGAGCTGCGGTGGCTCAAGTGGTTAAGACGCTGAACTGCAGGCTGTGGAAGGTCAGTAGTTCAGCGGTTCAAGACCGGGGTGCCGCAAGACAGGGTGAGCTCCTGTCTCTAGTTCCAGCTCCTGCCAACCTAGCAGTTCGAAAGCAAGAAATTGCAAGTAGATAAATAGGGACCACTTCGGTGGGAAGGTAACAGCGTTCCGTGCGCCTTGGTGTTTAGTCATGCCGGCCACATGACCACGGAAACGTCTTCGGACAGCGCTGGCTCTTCGGCTTTGAAACGGAGATGAGCACCGCAACCCTAGAGTCGGATTCGACTGGCTTTCGAGCAAGGGAACCTTTACCTTTTTTAACCCATTGTTACATAGCTATAGGTAACTTAAGTTCAATTTCTGTCTTTATATGTCCATTTCCGTTCCCTTTTAAATTATTTTAGTAGCTTTCAAAGCAAATCAAATTGTCTTTCACATCCCAATATTTCTCTAAATAGTCTTTAAAGTCCTTCCAATCTGCAAAAAATTCTTCAGCCTCCACGTTTTTAAGTTTTCTTGTCATTTTATCCATTTCTGCCATAAAAAGCAATTTTTAAAATCATTCTCCAACTTCTGGAATTCTGTCTTGTTTCCAATTTTGAGCATATACTATTCTTGCTGCTGTTGTAATGTAGTTCCGACATTTGTCACAGCTTCTTCTATAGGTTTGTTCATACTGTGTATGGTTGCCAGACAGGGTGGGTTTTTTTTAATACACAATTTACATAGCATCCTTGCATATAAAGACATGAAT
>NW_015162054.1:87228-88721 GCF_001447785.1 Gekko japonicus
TGGAGTGAACTGAGGGTTGGCAATCCCCAGTCGGGGGCAGAGGATCCCCCGGTTTGGAGCCCTTCCCCCTGCTTCAGGGATATCAGAAAGTGGGGGGATAGCTGCTGGGTGCTCCATTGTACCCTTTGGAGACTGATCCCCATAGGCAGGGGTCATTTCCTGCAGGAGCGCACAGGAGCAGAGCTCCGGCAGTAAAGAGCCCAGGGGGTGGGCACATGCAACAAGCCCCATCCCCTGCTCCCAGCAGCCCCGGGCCACAAGGAGCAAGGAGCAAATAGATAAGTTGCAGTGGGTGTTGCCTTCTGAAACACTTCCAGTGATGTCATGGGGTGTGGCATATACAATTAAGTTATGCTAATGAGTTATGCTAATGAGCTCCTGCACCTCTTTTTCTACAAAATGACCCCTGCCCATAGGGTATAATTGATCTGTGGGTATCTGGGGCTCCGGGGCCCCCCTGTTTGTTGAGGTAGAGGCATCAAATTTTCAGCATAGCTGCTGGTACTGCTCCTAAAAAAAACACCCTCCCAAGTTTTAAAAAGATAGGATCAGGGTGTCCAATTCTATGAACCCCAAAAGAAGGCGCCCCCATCCTCCATTATTTCCAATGGGGAAAAATATTTAAAAGGGACACGGTCCCTTTAAATGCGATGGCGGCTCACCCAGAACTCACTTCAGAGTTCCCTCTCTTGGACCCTCCCTCCCATTCCCCAGAGGCTCCTGGTAAGTCCCCTGTCCACTTAGCCTCACCCGGCAACCCATGGTGAACCATACGTTCCTAGGCTTAGTTGAAAATATGGAAATAGAACATTTGATTGGCAATGAATTCCTGATGAATCTGCTTCAGAAAGAAGGCCAGGTAACTGGGAACTCTCAGGCAGGAAGGATTTTTTGGAAGTATCCCTGTTCCAGAGTGTGTGGGCTGCAAACAACCTCTCACAGGTAACATCTTTGGACATGCTCTGTCAGCCGTTGCACAAAAGAGAGGGGATTCACAAGAAGGTTCTGCTCAGGGGTCGTTTCGGGAACTCTCAGGCAGGAAGGATTTTTTGGAAGTATCCCTGTTCCAGAGTGTGTGGGCTGCAAACAACCTCTCACAGGTAACATCTTTGGACATGCTCTGTCAGCCGTTGCACAAAAGAGAGGGGATTCACAAGAAGGTTCTGCTCAGGGGTCGTTTCATAGAAAAAGAGCTAGGGGAACTCATTAGCATAACTCATTAGCATATGCCACACACCCTGACATCACCGGAAGTGTGTCATAAGGCCACACCCCCTGACATCACCGGAAGTGTGTCATAAGGCCACACACACCACCCTCAACGGTCCCGGTTGCCACTGCCGGCCTTGCAGGTCCACTGCCGAGCCCCATGAGGGGCCCGGCGGTGGACCTGCAAGGCCGGCGGGAGTGCAAGGAAGCCCCGCAAAGGCCCTCCCTGGCCCCAGGCAGGCAGGGGTGGGGAGATGCAAGGAGGAATCAACTTACCTTCCCTC
>NW_015162054.1:88736-88844 GCF_001447785.1 Gekko japonicus
GCGATCCCCCGCGATCCCCCCCGAAATGACCTCTGGGGGCAGGTTTAACAGGCAGGCTGGATAGTATGGGAAGAGGCGGTGTTCAGGTACTCTGGCCCCAAGCCATTT
>NW_015162054.1:89804-90025 GCF_001447785.1 Gekko japonicus
CCTGGTTAGCATTTGAATGGGAGACCACCAAGAGAGTCCAGGGTCACTACACAGAAGCAAGCAATGGCAAACCACCTCTGAAGGTCTCTTGCCTTGAATAGCCCACGAGGTCATCCTAAGTAGGCTGTGTGTTGACGACACTTTCCACCACCACCAATAAAGGTACGGACCTTCCCTACTGGACACAGAAGCTCTGGCCATCATGTAGAGCATGGATTAAA
>NW_015162054.1:90362-99631 GCF_001447785.1 Gekko japonicus
CCAACAGTGGGAAGGCTTCTAATGTCCTGGCCCCACTGGTGGACCTCCTGATGGCACCTGGTATTTCTGGCCACTGTGTGACACAGAGTGTTGGACTGGATGGGCCTTTGGCCTGATCCAACATTGGCGTCTCTTATGTTCTTATGTTCCAGTCCCCCCACCTGAATGGTGGTGATGACCCTAGTCACCAACATCCAGGAGGGGGATGGAGTCCTGCAGGAATACTGATGGATTTCCAGAATAGAGAGATCAGTTCCTCTGAAAGAAATAGCAGCTTTGGAGGGCGGACTCTATAGCATCACATACTTACTGAGGTCCCTCCCCTTCTGAAACTCCACCTTCCCCAGGCTCCACCTCCAAGTCTCCAGGATATTCCCAAGTGGGAGCTGGCAACCCCAGGTCACTCCTGAGCAGGCCCAGCCTGCATAGTCATTTTCAATAGTAGACCCATCCTACCCAGTTATCATTATCTTAGTCTCTCATTGAACGTTTGCTTTTGTCATATTAATGGAGCACAATGTAAACAGTTCAGAAATGAAATTTTGATTGATTTATTTATTTTATTTAATCAAAAGATTTCATCCCCCCCATTAAACAAACTACAGTGTTATTGCTTTTGACCTCATTTTAGTTTTTATTTTCTGCTTGTAGGGAATGTTTTGCTGATTTGGATGATGTATGATGAATGGCTGGAAGGTAAACTTAGTTTTTGATGTTGCTTTCCATCCTTAATTGTGCCTTTCAGATGGAATAGAAAACATAAATGGAAAGAACTCCCTGGAGTGTCATCAGGTTATGTTCAGCTAGCTTCTCCACTGGAGGAAGGGTCCACTTTGACCACCAAAAAGGCTATGCTGGGGATAGGGTTACCAGGTCTCCCATCTTCTGCCGATAGTTCTGCTTGTCTCACCACTTCTCACTAGGCTGGTAGGGGGCAAGTGAGTGGACATGGGTGGTGATCGGCATTGTGCCAATGCCATGACACCACTTCGGGTGTGACCCAAAAGTGATATCATCATGTGAAGTCATGCTTTCACCCCAACTCCTGTTTGGGACAAATGCTTGAGCATTTCCCAATGCAATGATATCACTTCCAGGTCACACCAGAAGTGACATCACGGTGTCTTTGCAATACTGAGAAGCAATGCTCCCTCTAAGCTGTGGAGTCTTGTGAGCAAAAATTCTAGTTTGTGAGTTACTGGCAATAAAGTTCTGAGCGAGGGATTTGGTTACTACATAAATTAGTTTGCTCTGGAGCCATCTTTCCTGAGTTAAGACAAAAATGTGTGAGCGGGAGGGTAAAAAACTGCGAGCTAGCTCACACTAACTCAGCTTAGAGGGAACACTGATGAGAAGGCAAGCATGGGGGACCTGCTTGAAGGGACCTCCATGGAGAAAGTATTCGTAGGATGGGGAATATAGTAAGGAGGAGAATTCAGCCAAATTGAACGGAAGAGCTGGCTGGCTCCAACCCACCCAGCGTGTGCCTTTATAATTTAATAATACATATCTACGTTATATAACCGAGTTGCCAGGCTATTTGCTTGAAGAGGAGTTTTGCAAGCTGCCGCTGACACCTGTCACTGGGGATGGAATGAAACAGCTTCGGTGTTCGCCTGTGACACAGAATATGGTTTTGCTGGAGTGCCCCTCCTGGTTGCGCGGCATGCCCTCCGTTTCCAGCATGCTGGCGCTCTCTCCAGAGTAATCATTAAAGTCTTGCCTGTTCTATCATTTGGCACTGTGTTTGCTGGAACCGTTGATAGCTTTTGCTGTTATCCTTGCTGGGCAAATTATAATACCCACATAGGGCTCAAGGGGTGTAGCTGGCGATGAATATCTTCCGGGAGGAGGAACCGATTATCACTTTCCACAGTCTGATGCCTTTATCTGAGCAAGCAGTTCAGAAAAGACTGCGAACTGCCCGATTCAAACGACCTTTCCCAGTGATATTCACAGCGAGGCCCTCTAATAACAAGTGTACATACCAAAATACTTTGCTGAAACTTCTTCTCTCCTCCTTCTCCTCTGTCTCACTTCATTATATTTAAAGAGCTTTTGTGGCAATAACTTCTCCTCATCCTTTCCGCAGCAACCAGCGGCTAATGGCTGACTGTTTCATTATGATTGGAAAAAACCGGAGGGGAAATAGCTAAGAGACCCTGGCTTTATAATATATTGGTTAAAAGACTGATCCACAGAGGACACCCTTCATTAATACTTCACAAAGTTGTTCTTCGGGAGCATGAGATATCAACAGAATACTCAGTCACCGGTGCTTTGCCTTCACACCCAACGACAACCATTTCACTGCATTCAGGCTCATCGGGTTCCTTTGAAACGCTGCCACTGAAAGCTTTGGAGGAGACTGTCTACGTAGGACGGCTAGATCTAAGTCTCCAAAAGAAGGCCCTGCAGAATCACAGTCACTTGGCAGATCTGCTCTCAAGTTTGAGAACGGTTTTTTAAAAAACAGTAAAATCTAAAAACAAATTTCACATCATACCTGCCAGCCAAAATGACATAAAACAGTGTGAAAGCTTTCAAGTTCTGCACAACTTAACTATGTGTGGTGGAGACGTTTTGGGCGTTTTTTCCTCCTTGTGAAGTGCTGGGTAGACATGAAAATGGCTCCGGTGTCAGTAGTAGAATGCCAACATAAAAGATGATGGAGATCTGTGATTGGCTCTCTTGATGTTTTGATTTTTTTAAAAAAGCTGTTGCTGGGAGCTACCAATCAAATTGGAACAGGGCAAGCAGGTAGGAAGTATTTGAACACATTAACATTTAGATACATGAATCTGCTTATACTGAATCAGAAACTTGGTCCATCGCTGTCACTATTGTCTACTCAGACTCTCCGGGGTCTCAGGCAGAGCTCTTTCATATTACCTACTGCAAAATCCTTTAATTGGAGATGCCAAGGATTGAGCCTGGGGCTTTCTGCATGCCGAGCAGATGCTCTGCCACTGAGCCACGGCCCTTCCCAGCTTAACTCTTCCCTCCATTTTGTTTCCCTCCCTAAACTCTGCCTTCATCAGGTTCTACCTCCAAATCTCCAGGAATATCATGACCTAAAGCTGACAACCCTATGTACATTAGGGTTGCCAAGTCGTACCTTAAGCCGCAACGGGGGACTCCCGGCTTGGTCCGAGAGTGCCTGCACATGCGCAAAGTGCGCATGCGCCGCAAGCACATCACCCAAAAGTGATGCAGCCGCGTCGGGCATGCCGGGGACGGGGCTGTGGTCATCCGAGGGAAAAACATAGAGTTTCCCCTCGGATAACCACGGCCTTGCCCCCAGCGTGGCTGCGTCACTTCCAGGTGACGTGCTGATGCCGGGTACGTCCTGTGCTTTGAGGGTGGGGTTCCCCCTGGGGCCCGATTCGCCAGCGGCGGGGAACGGGCCTCTGGGGCGGGGGTTTCCCCGCCCCCCGGGGGGACTTGGCAAGCCTAATGTACATGCATATAGGTCCCTTGAATTAATTTGATTTCTGGTGGCTAAACTTACACCAATGAAAAGGACTTTAAGAAGATACAGCGGTTTTATCTATTGTGGTATGTTTGGAATGGCTCATGCCAATCATGACTTAGTAATGAGCTTGCCCCTGTGGCCCATACTAGAAGCCAGACACTTTCTGGTCTATGTTTAGTGTCAAACCTTGTTATGTTTATGTGCCATGTGTGAAATGATCTGCTTACAAGCAGAGGGATCTGGAACTGGATGTTAGGGGTTTTTTAGAATGACATGTGGTTTTAGGCAAATAAAATAAACCGAACCAACTGATTTACAGCTCTCTTTGAGCTAGTGGAATACAGGGACTTTTAAGACAGTAGAAGGCGTGTAAGGTTTCCAGCACTGCCTTGGCAAATGCCTGGGAGATTTTGAGGGCAATGCCCAGGGAGAGTGGAGTTTGTGGAAGATGTGACATCACTTCTGGGTGACACTCTAGGAATTTCCACTTATCTCTGTGGTAAATCTCATAGGGACACAGGGGAAATTCCTAGAGCATTGCGATGGAGGCCATTTTCTGGCTATTTTCCTCCCACTCCACAATTACTCAAGGGTGGGGGATAGTGGTCTGGGGATGTGGGTTTACCCACTGCAGGCCAGAAAATGGGAAGCCTAAAGTGTTAGCAGTCAGACCCATCCTCCTGCAGAGGGGCAGTTTAGCAGTTAGAGAGAGAAAAAGCACCCTTCATACAATATCACCTCAAAAATAATAAATGTACACTATCTGGCCCAAAATGATACAAAATGGATGCCAGCCAGAGACAAGCCTGGGAAAAATATTTTTGAAGGTGAGCCAGAAGCAGCAGACTGACAAACCACCCTCTCCACACTCTGAGGAGATGCATAATTTCAGGACAATGGGTCTTCCAAGATACGTCGCCTCACCTTGGACTAATCCTGTCACATGCCCAGCCTCACTTCCCCCTTACCCATTTACCCTAACTATGCAACACTTAACACTATTCATAAAACCCTGGTAGTTTTCCCACCTGGTACTCAGAGGGTCATCAAAACACGTTAACACCTATAGTGCACCTCAGGTGAACTTATCAAGGTTTCGCCCAAATCATTGTTCATCCTTGGAAAAGCAATCAAGTCATTGTTTTGAGGGCAAACACATCAGACTGCCCCAGGGAACGTTTTCCCTCTAATTGCAAGCACATTGCTCCATAGCGGTGTGTGTGTTCTCGGCGTCAAACCTCACACCCTCACTTCCATGTGATCCTCCTCTCTTCTTCGCTCCATGAAACGCTGGTCATTTCACTGCTCCCAGGGACCTCACTCTCTGAGATTGGTAACTATTGCCTCCCCCCAAATTGCTTTCTCCTCTTTCCTCCCTGATTTCCTCTTACCTAGTTTGTATGTCTTCCTTGTGTTGGTGTGTATGTTCTGCTGTCTTTTCCCTATTTCAATAAAACCATTTCCAATTTAACATCGAACTGGTTTATTTTGAGAGTTCCCAAAGGGAAAGATCCCCGTATACATAGATAGAGGATCCCAGTTATCCGCCTCTCACTCTGTCTCCTTAAGCTAATTCCCCCATCTAATTAGAAGACTGCCTCTTTGGGTAACAAAAGAGTCCTACATGCTCTTTGTGTTGTTGCTGTCCAACTGTCTGGCCAAAAAAGGAGCTGGAGGATTTGCTGTACAACGTGAAACCTTTTCTTCAGCCACTGCTTTTCAGCCCGCCAGGCCTGCTGCTCTCCTGCCGATTACCCAGCCCTATTCTTTCGGAGGGTAATAATACAGAGACCTGGAAGTGGCACCTCGGCTCAGTCCGTGGGGTCATGTGCGTTATCTCTTGACAACACAGCAAATAATGTGTAAAATAAGCTCTAAAGTTAAGTCTTTCTGTTGCTGCCCACGGAACAACATTTCTTTTTCCCTTCAAAGCACCTTGTAGCCATGATATAATTCTCTTTCTGTGGCTGCTGCCAGATAAAAATGTGTAATCCCCATTTTCAGCTGGGAAGCTGGAGAGCTGGGGGGGTCAAATCCTGTACTACGTATTCAGCTGGGTAGAGAGCAGACAGTGGTGGGCTTTTTTGTCTTTTTGTCTTATATTTTCTATATTAACCCCTCTAGTTTTACACAAGATTCTGTTTTGGAAGAGCAGCCTGTCTTTGACTAGGAATAATTCTGAGTTCTACCCTGATAGGGGCTCTCCTGGGAATACGTCTTCCCCAATCTGATTATTCATGCCACAGAATAGAACTGCGTAGGTATACTTTTCACACTTTTCCCATTGGTATGCCCTGCATATGTGTGTGTGTGTATCTGTAAGCCTTCATTTGGATAAATATGATTGTAAGTTAATTTCATGTTTTACAATTATGAGTACTGGAAGCCTACCCGTCGTACTTATCAGGAGTATGTACTGTCTTCAATTCTCACAATTAAGAATATAAGAAGAGCCTTGCTGCATCAGACCAGTGGTCCATCTAGTCCTGCATCCTGTCTCACACAGTGGCCAACCAGTTCCTCTGGAGGGCCAACAACAGGGCTTGGTGGCCGAGGCCTTCCCCTGATAAGAACATAAGAAGAGCCCTGCTGGATCAGACCAATGGTCCATCTACTCCAGCATCCTGTCTCACAGAGTGGCCAACCAGTTCCTCCGGAGGGCCAACAACAGGGCGGCCGAGGCCTTCCCCTGATAAGAACATAAGAAGAGCCCTGCTAGATTAGACCAGTGGTCCATCTAGTCCAGCATCCTGTCTCACAGAGTGGTCAGCCAGTTCCTCCAGAGGGCCAGGAACAGGGCATAGAGGCCAAGGCCTTTCCCCAGTGTTGCATCCTGGCTCTGGGATTCAGAGGATTGGTGTCTCAGAATGTGGAGGTTCCCCATGTCACCCCGGCTAGTAGCCATTGACAGACTTGTCCTCCATGAATCTATCTAATCCCCTTTGAAAGCTGTTTATTCCTGTGGTCAGCACTATATCCTCTGGCAATGACTTCCACATTTTAATCAGTCTCTGCCAACACCTGCTTGAAGTTAAAGTGTCACAAAATGCAAGAGGAATAGTTGGTGAAATGTGTATACCCAAGAGTACAAAATAAGTACAGTTAACATGCACAGTGGCTTCTATCTTTAAGCCCTGGCTAATACAATTAAATCTATTGCTTAAATTCCAGTCCAGTAATTATTTATTTAGCAGATAGATTCAGGTGGGTGGCCATGTTGGTCTGAAGCAACAGAACAAAGTTTGAGTCCAGAAAAGATTATACCTAGAGTTAAACTTTGTTGGTCATAAAAGGGCCACTGGACTCAAACTTTGTTCTATTTATTTAGCAGTTATCTGTGCAGAAATATGAGCTATTTTGAGGTCCCTCCTAACTTTTTTTTCATTTTAAGGAAGAAGAGCTAGCATAAAACACGTGAAAATGCATTCTTCCATAGAAGGGAGGGGGGACTGTATCTTGCTCAGGAGTCATTTCATAGAAAAAGAGGTGCAGGAGCTCATTGGCATAACTTCTTTGCATTTGCCACACCCTCTAACATCACCGGAAGTGTATCAGAAGGCAACACCCACCGCTTAGGCTCCACTGGACTGTTTTGGCTTGCTAGCTATTTGGGGGGGGGGACGTGCAGATCTGTCCTCGCAGAGGAGGGAGAGCTTGTACCTGAATAAAACTTGGTCTTAAAGGTGCCACTGGACTGTTTTGGACCAGGGGGCCAGGGGGCTCTGCAACTTACCTGGCTGCTTCTTGCTCTGACTGAGGGCTGCTGGGAGCAGGGGGTGGGGCTTGTTGAATGTGCCCGCCCCCTGGGCTCTTTACTGCTGGAGCTCCGCTCCTGTGCGCTCCTGCAGGAAATGACCCCTGGGGTGGCAATACCTTACAGTGGCCCAGACTCCCTGAAGTTCTGGCTTTCTACAGACGTGAATTTTTTTTGTTGATGGGAAGGTAATTATTTGATCATGTGTACACTTTTTTTTGCATTCAGAAGTAATACAGGCTGAGGAGGTTTGTTACTGGTTTGGGGGACTTCTTCTGAATCCTTATATAGACACTAAAGCCTTCTTTTTTGGGAAATCAGCTATTGATTGCCATGATTTACATTGTATTTGCCCTGAATTGGATGACCCAGGCTAGCCTGATATAAAAGCCAAGCAGGTTGGCCCTGGATAGTACTTGGATGGGAGACCACCAGGAAAGTGTAGGGTTGCTATGCAGAGGCAGGCAGTAGGGATGGGCACGGACCCATACAAACCAGGAGGTTGGTTTGCTAACTGACATGGTTCGTTTCAGTTTGTGAGCCATTTAAAGTTTAAACCCTACTTTTTGCTCCCTGCAGCTTTTCGCGGGGATCAGAAAGCAGGGGGCCCTTTAAACCAAATGGCTGAGCAGTGGCCCCATTGCTTAGCTGTTTGGTCTAAATGGTAGGAGTCATTTATACCACTGCATTCTGGTCCTCACAAAAAGCCGTGGGGAGCAGAAAGCAGGGGTTTAAATGGCTGCCATTTAAACCACTACTTTGTGCTCCCTGCTGTGGCTCCCAGCCATTTAAACCAAACAGCCAAGTGGCAGGGAACTTAAACCCCTGTTTTCTACTCTTCATGAACCACCACAAACTGCACCAAGTTTGTGGCGGTTCTCCAGTACGTGAACATTGTTTTGCGAACCACAAACCGGCCAAAATTTGTGATACACATTAGTTTGTCAGCCAGCTCATGCAAAAGACCTCTGATTACATTTCTTGCCTTGAAAACCATGTGTAATCGCAATAAGTTGGCTGAGATTTGACTGCACTTTCCTCCACCACATTGTATTTATGACCTGTGGTGAAAAATTCAACTTGAAGTTATGCACACACTGCAGCTCATTCCATACATGACCTTTCTCCTTGGTATAGTTTTGGAAACATTGGCAATTTTTAACCCCCCTCCCAAATTGAAACTGAGTTGTATGTAGGATTCTTGCTGAATATTTGTAAGGGCTGTTGAAGGCCTGCAGAAATGGTTGAAATCAGGCTGATGAATGAACCAGTGGCAGTTCTTTGGTGAAGTCTTGAAGGCTTTTGAGACTGATAGATCTGAGGCCAGAGACTGATAGATCTGAGGCATCCCATCTATTTCCTTAATACATTCTATTGCCCATAGTTGTTCTCTGTTGCACAGAATGTTTTCATGTAAATGGCCAAGTTGGAGAATAGAAACTTCAGAGTTTCATTCTGTACCAATTGGGGAGAAAAATGAAATCTAGGTGTTTTCCCCCCTCCCCCTTAATATAATTGGACTACGTACAACAAATTGAACAACTGGTGACAGAAATCCAAATCTGAATCAATCTACTTATTTTGCGGATTTCATAATGCTGCTAGAATGCTTGGACAATTTAAACGCTTGGTTTGGAGGTGTCTCTTTTTTGGGTATTGATTGCTAGAACAAAAGTGCAGTCAAATAGATTTCTGTTTCATTGGAATAACTAGACAGCATAGACCTTAAAGGGGCTATGTAAACCAAACTTGAACGGAGTTTGCGCAACGCTTGGGTCCGTGATAGCCACAGAAGAAATGTTCAAATAACCTTCAGAAATTGGCTCCTAATCCATGTCCAGATGTGTCTGACATAACACTGCAATAATGTATTTACATTAATGGCCTTGTAATATTGCATGTATTCCATATATTGTATGTGTGTAAAGGGCCATCAAGTCTGTCTGTCTGTCTGTCCATCATCATCATCATCATCATCATCATCATCATCATCATCATCATCATCATCATCATCATCATCATCATCATCATCATCATCAT
>NW_015162054.1:99830-100951 GCF_001447785.1 Gekko japonicus
AAGAGACGCCAATGTTGGATCAGGCCAAAGGCCCATCCAGTCCAACACTCTGTGTCACACAGTGGCCAGAAATACCAGTGCCATCAGGAGGTCCAGCAGTGGGGCCAGGACATTAGAAGCCCTCCCACTGTTGACCCCCCCCTCTTATATTTGATTATCACACCTATGAATTTTGCCACGGAGAGGGTGACACAATCATTTGTATCTGATAGCAGCCATGACACCTGGGCTCGCACATTTAGCAATTCCATATCTTTACGTAAAGGGGTGACTAAGTTAGCCCTCAGCTCACTGAATATGGGGCACCCTATAACCATATGTTTGATGGTTTTGATTTTATCGTATCAGCATCTGCACGTTCTATTAGAGTATGATACTCTATTATATCTGCCCTCCAAAACTGCCAAGGGAAGAACATTCATTCTTGCCAAAGTAAAAGCTCTTCTTAGTTTTGGAACTGTCAGTTGATAAAAATATGTTGGCAATTGCATCGGAAGGGCAATTCCCAAATGGAGTGCCGAACATACCCTGCGTGCCCTTAACAGATGTACTTGTAACATCCAACTTCCTTACACATGTTTAAATTTGTGTTATAATGTCTTTAGTTTCTGTATTGCTGGAGAAGACTCTTGAGAGTCTTGAGAGTCCCTTGGACTCCAAGAAGATCAAATCAGTCAATCCTAAAAGAAATCAACCCTGACTGTTCCCTGGAAGGCCAGATAATGAAACTGAAGCTCAAATACTTTGGCCACCCAATGAAAAGGGAGCACTCACTGGAGAAGACCCTGATGCTGGGAAAGACTGAAGGTCAAAGAAGACGGGGACGGCAAAGGATGAGATGGTTAGACAGTGTCACAGATACAACGGACATGAAGTTGAGCCAACTTCAGAGGACGGCGGAAGACAGGAAGGCCTGGTGTGATCTGGTCCATGGGGTCGCGAAGAGTCGGACTCGACTGTGCCACTGAACAACAAAAGTTTCTGTATTCTTAATCATATCATTTGTTATTCCTAGGCATTTCATTTATAGCAAGCTAGTAGGGTTGTCAAGGTAAGAGATGAACAGTGGTGGTTTGCCATTGCCTTCCTCTGTGTAGCAATCCTGGAGTTCTTTGGTGGTC
>NW_015162054.1:100987-103886 GCF_001447785.1 Gekko japonicus
TCTGAGACCTGAAGAGACTGGGCTAGTCATTCGCCTCTTGGATAAACATTTCATAGACTTGATGAGTAAGTTCTGACTCTCAAAAGCTTGTGTCAGAATAAACTTTGTTGGTCTCTAAAATGCCACTGGACTCCTGTGATCTATTGATACAATAATACATATATTACTTAAGAAAGGGGCAGGGAATGTATAGCTAGACTAGAGCAATGGCTTGCAATGGATATTTGTTTATTTTGCTATGTCCTCCTATCAACAGTCCTTGGGCTAGCTTACAATTCTCTGACAAATACCATTTTGGAATTTTTTTGTCATTGCTTCCACCGGCAGTAAATTGCTCAGTAGTGGTCCAGATGAAGCAATGCTCTATTTCAGAATTTCCAAGACAGCAAATGTTCCCTGGAGTGTGATTAACTTAGAGAAACTTCCGCTGTCTTCATTGCTGACAGCCTTTCTGACTTAAGAGACGCCTCTGACAATGGTGACCTAGGAGTGCAGGAAGTGGTCGAATTTATTTATTTTTCGCTCCGTCACCCAAAGGGCATCACTTAAAAAGTCAGTCTGCAGCAAGCCCCTCAAGAAATAAGATGTCTGGACTGCAATTTTTTTATCGATGTAGCACTGACTTTCCCCCTCGTTCATTGGTTTGTTTATTTTCGCTGTGGTTGGAGTTTGGGGATCCAAGGGCCTCTCCTCATACACTGAGCCAGGAAACAAGAGAGGCACTTCCTGTAAGCCTTCCTGTTAAGGTAGGGATGCCAGCCTCCAGGTGGGACATGGGGATCCCCTGGTATTACAGCTCATCTCCGGAATAGAGAGATCAGTTCCCTTGGAGAAAATGGCTGCTTTGGAGGGGGGACTCTGTGGCATTGTTGCCCCACTGAGGTCCCTGTCCTCCCTGGACTCCATCCCCAAAATCTCCTGGAGTTTCACTATCTTGATATAGCAACTCTACCCCCCATCTCCTGCCTGTGGCCAGGGGGGGATCTGGCAACCCTATGGTAAGGTAGGAGCGACATTAGGGTTGTCAACCCCGGTTTGCCAGGGGTCCCCCGTTTTGGGGGGGTTCTACCTGCCCCTGGCCAGATGGCCGACGGAGGAAGCCTCGCCCCCAGCACCCACAGCCACCCATCTCTCTCCTTTTAAGTGTGTGGAACCCGTGTTTCCTCCCGGATCTCCGCAAGCTTGCAGGGAAACGCCAGCTTCGTGCTCTTAAAAGGGAAACACGGCTGCTCTTAAAGGGGAAACGCCGGCTCCTGCATTTAAAAGGGAAACGCCGGCTCCTTTAAGTGCAGGGAACTGCCATTTCTGGAGATCTGGTGCACGGGCGGGTGGGGGGGGGCGGCAGACATTCCCAACATGATGTCATCACGTCAGGGATACCCCACCCCCTCCAGGAACGTCCCCAAAGTCCCCCGCTGGGGGTGGAAGATGGACTTGGCAACCGTAAGCAACGTTCATTAATCAAACCACTGTCAGGTGCCATGAGGGATCAAACCCAACACCTGTGGCCGGAGCTGTGCTCTGTTTACCATTTAAAAATGAGTGTTTCGAGGGAGGGTTGCTGTCCCAATCACAACCACCACCACATATACCCTGGAGGTATAAAGCTCCTGTCTCCAGGCTGGGCCCTTCAGACTGAGCACTTTGTGGTTTAGTGTGAAGACTAGACACAGGCCCCGTTCACACGGTGAATTTGCCGCGGGAGAGCCATGGGTGCTGGGCGGATTATCCGTGCGCGATCACACCCCAACATCTGGGAAGTGGAGCGCACCCGTGGCCAACCCGTGGCTTACCGCCGAAAACGTGCAATATAAAAGTAGTACCTCCAAAGTACTGCCAAACGTTTGCCACGGGATGCCTCCGGATGCCCGTGGTGTGATTGCGCTGGCACGCGGCTATCCCCTCCGGCCCCTCGTTTACATGCCAGCTCCGAGGGATGGACCCGTGGAGCGCCGCCGGTGCGTCTGATCGTATAATCGTGGATCAAACTGCGCCGGGGCAATTTGCCATGCCTCCCTTCCGCGATATCTGGCCAGTGTGACCGGGGCCTAACTCTGGCATTCTTGATGCTACCTACTTAGTTCCCATGTACCACCCCTTTCTCCTCATCTCCCATAGAGAAGGGTTGCCAGTTCTGTGTTGGGAAAATATCTGAAGATTTTGAGGGTGGAGCTTGGAGAGGCTGGGGTTTGGGGATGGAGACCTCAGCAGGGTGTAATGCCATACATCCCATTTTCCAAGGCAGCCATTTTCTGCAGGGGAATGGATTTCCGTTGCCTGGAGTCCAGAAGTAATTCCAGGCAATATTCCCTCTATTCCCCCCCCACCCCGCAATGAGCAGAGCAGTTCACATGCTGAGCAGAATATAACTGCTGTGATCGTAAAATGGACAATGGGCAGTACAAGACCCTGTGTGGCTCCAGATTGCTGCTGAGCGGGGCTGCCTGTGTTGCTGAGTGGCCACTCATGTGCATGTCTTGGAGAGAGCACTGATTGCCCCCCAAACTGGAATAATGAGGCAGACACGAGTGCTGGGTTTAAACATAGGGCCACTTTATTAACTGACAAACTGGAACCAAAGGCAAGGGCAAAACAGATTGCGTTATGGTCAAGGCCAGAGATCAAGGACCCCTCCCTTACCTTGTCAATAGGGCGAGCCACCCTGCCCCGGGTGGGAGCCCACTGCAGGGGCTACCATCCGGCCGGCTAGCCATTGCAGGACAACCCTGTAGCCCCATCCCCCAAGCCGCAAGGTTCAAAGAGAGGACCTAAACAGGGCCGTCCCGAAGGCAGTCCGTTTTCCCCGCCCCATGCCGCAAGGCACAAAGACTGTACTCACAGGACCCCTTAAAACCCAAATATGGGTGTCAGCTGGTGCTCACCGGACCGCAATCTGTAT
>NW_015162054.1:104464-122986 GCF_001447785.1 Gekko japonicus
TAGATACTTATAAGTCATTCTGGCAATATGAATCAATGGTTTGCTAATTGCCTATATGTTATTGACCCTGCGTCTGTGGTGGGTCTCATTCATTGGGCTCTGCAATCCCCTGCTTCAGGCTGTTGTCATCGAGGCAGTGACAACTATTTATGAACTGATTTGCAATATATTAAAACCTCAGGAGAGCAAGGCCTTCGTGCAGAGCCTGCTGCTTCCCATTAGTAACATTAGCTCCAGCTTTCCAAAATCAAATCCATTTCAAGTCGAGATGCAGCTATGTGTCTCCAGATATTATCATACCCGCCCTCCCCAGTGGGCTCAGGGTGGCTAACAGGGGCAAGCCATGCCATAGGTAAAAACATATAAAAACATAGTAAAAACATCCAAACACTAAAACCACAGTACTCAATCCATTACTAGTATCCTAAGTCCAAGATGGTATCACCACAGTTCCAGATGGTACTCCCATAATATACGTGTCCAATGGTGACGGCTTATCAGATCTTCTACAGTTTCCAGGTTCTTCCTCAGGCCTTGTCGATGCAACCTTTAAGATACCTTGACGGTGGTGGTATAATGGGGCGGCAACTCCTACTCAAAGGCCTGGTGGAAGAGCTCCATCTTGCAGGCCCTGCGGAACTGCACAAGGTCCTGCAGGGCCCGCATCTCCCCCGGGAGCTCATTCCACCAGGTAGGAGCTGCCACCGAAAAAGCCCTGGCCCTAGTCGCAGCTAGTTTGGCGTCCTTGGGACCCAGGATGACCAACAGATTTTGGGTCCCCGACCGTAGTGCTCTTGGGGGAACATGTGGGGCACGGCAGTCCCTCAGGTAGGCTGGACCCTGGCCATATAGGGCTTTATAGGTAAGAACCAGCACTTTGAAGCGGATCCAGTATGCTATCGGCAGCCAGTGCAGCACTTTCAGCACAGGCTGAATATTGTCCTTCCTAGAGAGACGCATCAACAGCCTGGCTGCAGCATTCTGCATCAGCTGCAGCTTCCGGATCTGCAACAAAGGCAGCCCGATGTAGAGAGTGTTGCAGTAGTCTAGCCTCGAGGTGACCGTTGCATGGATCACTGTGGCCAGGGCATCGCGGTCAAGATAGGGGACCAACTGCTGTGCCAGCCGAAGATGGTAAAAGGCTGACTTGACAGTGGCCGCTACCTTATTGGACCATCATATTAATTTCCCATGCAAATAAAATGATGCCCAAAATTTTACAACAAATATTACTGTACAAGCCCCGTCGAAGGTCGGGAGAGGGAGCCCTAAACCCACACCAGTCCGACTCAGGCCCAGGACCTCTGTCTTCGCTGGGTTTAGTTTCAGTCAGCTCAGTCGGAGCCAACCAGCCCGGTGAAGGTCATCGGGACTCAAGTCCGACTGGCCACCCAGCATCAGGTAGAGCTGGGTGTCATCTGCATATTGATGGCACCCAAGCCCATAACTCCGGGCAATCTGGGCAAGGGGGCGCATATAAATGTTAAATAGCATCGGGGACAACACTGCTCCCTGAGGCACCCCACAATCAAGGGGGTACCTATGGGATCGCCGGTCCCCGACAGCCACCCTTTGTCCCCGACCTTGTAGGAAAGAGGCAAACCATTGAAGGTCAAGCCTCTGAATCCCCATGTCGGCGTGGCGGTGGGTCAGCAGCTGATGGTCGACCATATCGAACGTGGCTGACAGATCTAGCAAAAGCAGTGTCACCACACCTCCTAGATCCAGATGCCTTCGGAGATCGTTAGTCAGAGCGACCAAAGCCGTCTCAGTCCCATGACCAGTGCGAAAACTGGACTGGAAGGGATCTAAGACTGAAGAGTCCTCCAGAAAGCTCTGTAGCTGTAACACCGTCACCCTCTCAATAAGTTCGCCCCAATAGGGCAAATTGGACACCGGCCTATAGTTAGCCAATTCGGCTGGGTCCAAAGATGGTTTCTTAAAGAGAGGGCAGACCATCGCCTCCTTGAGCGCACTCGGGAACTGTCCCTCCAAGAGGGACTTGTTAATAATCTCCTGTAGTGTGCCTCGTAGCCCCTCGTGTCCTGCTTTGATGAGCCAGGAGGGGCATGGATCAAGGTCACATGTGGTTGGGTGTACAGATACGAGCAATCTGTCAACTTCGTCCAGACTGAGCAGATTGAAACACTCTAAACCCCGTACCGAAGACACGCAAGGGGCCTCGAGTCCGCTCACTGTCTCAATTGTGACATACCAGCACTTGGGGGGTGGGGCTCTTGCAGTCTTCACTGGTCTTTTAAAAAGTGAAATATGACAACCAGCATTACAGGTCAAGTATAACAGAGGTGGAACAATCAGTGTCAGAACACTACCTAACCTAACAAACAGGAAGTTGCTTAAATGTTATAAAGTTGCTCAAACGACTTATTTATTCGAATAAGCTTACAGATTATACTGAAAAGCATAATGGGGTGTGCACTGCTCAAACGACTTATTTATTCGAATATTTACGTTCACTTTTCTCTGTGACTCAAGGCAGCTTACAGATCATACTGAAAAGCATAATGGGGTGTGCAAAAAAACCCAAAAAACGTTTTCTCCGAGATCCATTGTAGCCTATGGGGACTATTATAGTCAATGGCCCATAGGCTATAATGGATAATCGATAATCGATCTGGGGGTATCAGGGGCTCTGGGGGAGCTTTTGTTTGAGGTAGAGGCACCACATTTGCAGCATACCTGTTGTTGTTTCTCCTCAAAATCCCCCCTTCCCAGTTTCAAAAAGATTGGACCAGGGGGTCCAATTCTATGGGCCCCAGAATGAGGTTTCCCCATTCTCCATTGTTTCCAAAGGAGGGAAAATGCCTTGTGAGCAGAGAGCAGAAATTCTGGCGCAGCCTGTTAAAACGTTTTGCACCAGCACCGCCTAGCACAGCTTAGAGGGAACTATGCTTGCAGGGGGAGGCAGTCTTTGAGAGGTCAGACATAGACCCAACCCTGAGCTGCCAGTCAGTTCTCTCCCTTCATCACCAGAGCCTCAGGAATGTGGTCGAAAGAAGATTAGGAGATACCTTCAGGCCAGAAGGTGCAGTGCCTGGCTTGCAGCACAGCACCAGCCCAGATGTAACAACAAGGATGAGTGCTTGCGGGAGCAGGACTGAGGCAGCTGGCAGGTGTATGGAGCAATGCAGGTGGCTAGCAGCATGGGGCTTCAAAGCAACAGAGAAGGGGGTGGCAGTGTGGAAGCAACTGATCTGTTAGTTACTGACTGTGCCACCTGTATTCTTGTTAGATTTCCTCATCTCTGACCTTGACCTGTATCATAGAAACCTTGTTCTTGGATTCCCCTCTGGACCTGAAGCCATGAGTGCTGCCTAACGTGTGCCTGAACCTTGGAGCTTGATTTTGACCAGCTCTGACATCGAGAAACTAACTCTGTGTGCTTATAGTGTGTCAGCAGTCAGGGCACACCTTTTCTGGAGTCCAGTAGTAATTCTGGGCAATGTTCCCTCTATTTCCCCCCCCTAGTGTGAGTGGGACCAGGTAGGCCTTTTGCCCAGCAAGGCTTCTGATTGACAATTGGAGATTTGATTGGCATTGCAGACATTTTAAAAATGTTGCTTTGGCAGCAGCTGCCACCGCAGCACAAGGATCTATGCTGTGCTACTGAAGTTAAGCTGTGGCAATCACTTTGTGGCTGGGTCTGCCTCTCATGGCAGCCATTTTGTTGCTGCGCCCACTGTGCCATGTCAGAATTCCAAATGTGTCCACAGGCTCAAAAATGTTGGGGACCCCTGAGTTACAGGATTTCAGGACGATGGTTTTACGGTTACCTGCCAGCCTCTTCACTCCAGTAGGAGGGAAAATATGTGTGTCTCTGTGTGTGTGAAGTCACAGCACTCCAGAAATGCCCTGATTTCTATGGTAAAAACATAGAGATTCAGAGAATTCCTAGAGCATCATGACATCATTTCCAGGTACAACCAGAATTAACATGGTGCGACATCACTTCCCTAGAGTGAAGAACAGTAGCGGTAGCTACCACGGTGGACTATCTAGGAAGCCTGGATGGTTTGAACATTGTATTGTTAATATGGGTTTCCTTCATAAATTGAGATCATCACCACCAAAGTTGTCTTTTCCCTGTGTACTTCTAAGAGTTTGGGTTTTGACAGGCTTGGCAATATTTCCTGCTTCTTGCACACCAGCAAAGTCCTAAGAGATTCCACACTGGCAGCCGTATCGATTAAGCAAGATAGAACAATGTGCTGACTCTGCATACGGGATTTTGATAGCGGCTTCCTTTCCTTGATTTCAGTACTTCTATCAAGTTCACACTCTAGATAAAACATATTCTGTTTCCACCATGTGCAGGTCTGCTAGAGCAGAGGCTCACTTGAGATTAAAATAATGTTGAGTTTGAGACTGGGTAGCGGTAACATTAATGGTATTGATTTTTCCCTTGAACACTGAGATCAAAAGGACCGGGTGGCATGGAATCTTTTCTGATTTGTTTAATTATCCTGCTCCCAATTATTCCCCAATCTCATTACTGTTATTAACGAGACAGTGTACATTGAAGTTTTCCAAAGATGAATGCAACATATATTGAAAAGGTATTGGGTGGCAGTTGCTTTACAGCCAATTATCCCCAATTAAAAATATCTTTGTCCAGATACCTGTATTAGCTGAAATAGATAGTAGATTCATAGGGAACGCGACACGGTGTATAAGATGTTCCTTTTCTAGCTTTCTCACAAAGAAAAATATTATACTCGTGTTGAAACTTAGGAAAATGTAGAAAGAGGCCGAGATGACTCAGGTCTGAAACGGACCGAAGGAAGGTCCTCTAAGCCACCATCCTTATTGTTCCGTAGATCTGAAGGGGGAGGGCCAGCGCCAAGGTCAACGGCACATGACCTTCAGGTTAGGACAAGTTTAGATAAATTATTAACAGATGAAACTTCAGTTATTACTAATCTATCTGCTAGATTTTGCACTCAGGCAATTAAAATGCGCTGTAAATTTCAATCCTGCCCCTTCGAGCTTTGACTTCGTTTCCTTCAGGAGGCCTACTATACCGCTCACGTTCCTTTTAAACCCCTCAGTTCCTCTGGATGGCAAATAACAGGGCAAGGAGACCGAGGCCTTCCCTTCATAAGAACATAAGAAGAGCCCTGCTGGATCAGACCAGTGAGGGTCCATCTAGTCCAGCATCCTGTCTCACACAGTGGCCAACCAGTTCCTCTGGATGGCAAATAACAGGGCAAGGAGACCGAGGCCTTCCCTTCATAAGAACATAAGAAGAGCCCTGCTGGATCAGACCAGTGAGGGTCCATCTAGTCCAGCATCCTGTCTCACACAGTGGCCAACCAGTTCCTCTGGATGGCAAATAACAGGGCAAGGAGACCGAGGCCTTCCCTTCATAAGAACATAAGAAGAGCCCTGCTGGATCAGACCAGTGAGGGTCCATCTAGTCCAGCATCCTGTCTCACACAGTGGCCAACCAGTTCCTCTGGATGGCAAATAACAGGGCAAGGAGACCGAGGCCTTCCCTTCATAAGAACATAAGAAGAGCCCTGCTGGATCAGACCAGTGAGGGTCCATCTAGTCCAGCATCCTGTCTCACACAGTGGCCAACCAGTTCCTCTGGATGGCAAATAACAGGGCAAGGAGACCGAGGCCTTCCCTTCATAAGAACATAAGAAGAGCCCTGCTGGATCAGACCAGTGAGGGTCCATCTAGTCCAGCATCCTGTCTCACACAGTGGCCAACCAGTTCCTCTGGATGGCAAATAACAGGGCAAGGAGACCGAGGCCTTCCCTTCATAAGAACATAAGAAGAGCCCTGCTGGATCAGACCAGTGAGGGTCCATCTAGTCCAGCATCCTGTCTCACACAGTGGCCAACCAGTTCCTCTGGATGGCAAATAACAGGGCAAGGAGACCGAGGCCTTCCCTTCATAAGAACATAAGAAGAGCCCTGCTGGATCAGACCAGTGAGGGTCCATCTAGTCCAGCATCCTGTCTCACACAGTGGCCAACCAGTTCCTCTGGATGGCAAATAACAGGGCAAGGAGACCGAGGCCTTCCCTTCATAAGAACATAAGAAGAGCCCTGCTGGATCAGACCAGTGAGGGTCCATCTAGTCCAGCATCCTGTCTCACACAGTGGCCAACCAGTTCCTCTGGATGGCAAATAACAGGGCAAGGAGACCGAGGCCTTCCCTTCATAAGAACATAAGAAGAGCCCTGCTGGATCAGACCAGTGAGGGTCCATCTAGTCCAGCATCCTGTCTCACACAGTGGCCAACCAGTTCCTCTGGATGGCAAATAACAGGGCAAGGAGACCGAGGCCTTCCCTTCATAAGAACATAAGAAGAGCCCTGCTGGATCAGACCAGTGAGGGTCCATCTAGTCCAGCATCCTGTCTCACACAGTGGCCAACCAGTTCCTCTGGATGGCAAATAACAGGGCAAGGAGACCGAGGCCTTCCCTTCATAAGAACATAAGAAGAGCCCTGCTGGATCAGACCAGTGAGGGTCCATCTAGTCCAGCATCCTGTCTCACACAGTGGCCAACCAGTTCCTCTGGATGGCAAATAACAGGGCAAGGAGACCGAGGCCTTCCCTTCATAAGAACATAAGAAGAGCCCTGCTGGATCAGACCAGTGAGGGTCCATCTAGTCCAGCATCCTGTCTCACACAGTGGCCAACCAGTTCCTCTGGATGGCAAATAACAGGGCAAGGAGACCGAGGCCTTCCCTTCATAAGAACATAAGAAGAGCCCTGCTGGATCAGACCAGTGAGGGTCCATCTAGTCCAGCATCCTGTCTCACACAGTGGCCAACCAGTTCCTCTGGATGGCAAATAACAGGGCAAGGAGACCGAGGCCTTCCCTTCATAAGAACATAAGAAGAGCCCTGCTGGATCAGACCAGTGAGGGTCCATCTAGTCCAGCATCCTGTCTCACACAGTGGCCAACCAGTTCCTCTGGATGGCAAATAACAGGGCAAGGAGACCGAGGCCTTCCCTTCATAAGAACATAAGAAGAGCCCTGCTGGATCAGACCAGTGAGGGTCCATCTAGTCCAGCATCCTGTCTCACACAGTGGCCAACCAGTTCCTCTGGATGGCAAATAACAGGGCAAGGAGACCGAGGCCTTCCCTTCATAAGAACATAAGAAGAGCCCTGCTGGATCAGACCAGTGAGGGTCCATCTAGTCCAGCATCCTGTCTCACACAGTGGCCAACCAGTTCCTCTGGAGGGCCAACAACAGGGCAAGGAGACCGAGGCCTTCCCTTCATAAGAACATAAGAAGAGCCCTGCTGGATCAGACCAGTGAGGGTCCATCTAGTCCAGCATCCTGTCTCACACAGTGGCCAACCAGTTCCTCTGGAGGGCCAACAACAGGGCAAGGAGACCGAGGCCTTCCCTTCATAAGAACATAAGAAGAGCCCTGCTGGATCAGACCAGTGAGGGTCCATCTAGTCCAGCATCCTGTCTCACACAGTGGCCAACCAGTTCCTCTGGAGGGCCAACAACAGGGCAAGGAGACCGAGGCCTTCACAAGGACATAAAGAGAGCCCTGCTGGATCAGACCAGTGGTCCATCTAGTCCAGCATCCTGTCTCACACAGGGGCCAACCAGTTCCGCTGGAGGGCCACAGCAGGGCATAGAGGCTGAGGCCTTCCTAAGAACATAAAGAGAGCCCTGCTGGATCAGACCAGTGGTCCATCTAGTCCAGCATCCTGTCTCACACAGGGGCCAACCAGTTCCGCTGGAGGGCCACAGCAGGGCATAGAGGCTGAGGCCTTCCTAAGAACATAAAGAGAGCCCTGCTGGATCAGACCAGTGGTCCATCTAGTCCAGCATCCTGTCTCACACAGGGGCCAACCAGTTCCGCTGGAGGGCCACAGCAGGGCATAGAGGCTGAGGCCTTCCTAAGAACATAAAGAGAGCCCTGCTGGATCAGACCAGTGGTCCATCTAGTCCAGCATCCTGTCTCACACAGGGGCCAACCAGTTCCGCTGGAGGCCCAACAACAAGGCACAGGGGCTGAGGCCTTCCCCTGATGTTGCCTCCTGGCTCTGGGATTCAGACGATTAGTGCCTCCGGATGCAGAGTCATGATGGCTAGTCGCCACTGATAGACTAATCCTCCATGAATCTATCTAACCCCAAGATCATCCAATAGCTTTCATGGCAGAATGGGGATTCAAATCAAACCACCAAGAAGAAATTAAGAAGATATTGGATTTATACCCCACCCTTCACTACCTGCAGGAGTAATCTCCGTTCCTTTCCCCACAACAGACACCCTGTGAGGTAGGAGGGGCTGAGAGAGCTCCAGGACTGTTCTTGAGAGAAGAACTCTGAGAGAACTTGTGATTGACCCAAGGACACACCAGCAGTTGCATCCAAAGGAGTGGGGAATCAAACCCAGGTCTCCCAGATTAGAGTTCACGCTGTTAACCACTACACCAAACTGGGTCTGTGCGCTCCTACCCTCTAAGCTATGCTTCTTCTTAAAGATCATGTGTTATGTTCACTATCACAGGCTGCGGTCACACGGAGCATTAGCCACGCTACAGAGATGGAAGATAGGCAGATTTTCCAGGCGTGATCACACCGCAACATCTGGGAAGTGTAGAGATCCCGTGGCGAACCGGAGGCTTCCCGCCGAAGATGCGGAGTTAAAAACTAGTACCTCTGAGGTACTAGTTTCTGGAACCTGCAGGGCAAGGGCTGGCATCTGATCGCGTTTCTGGTGGTGGCATCTGGCGCCCGCCCATGTCCCTTCGCAAACAGGGTTCCCCCCCCCCCCAGTCTCTACTAGATGCGCACAAGCACCCAATGGCACATGCGCACAAAGAGGAAAGCAAAAGTGCCGTTTCGGCTTTAAAAAAAATTGACCCCGTTAGTCATTGCAGCGGCGCCTAGCCATTGCTGGTGTGATCACGCCACCCTTGTTTACCTGCCGGCGCCGAGGGAAGGACCCGTGGTGTGCCGCTGGCGCATCTGATCGCGTAATCGCGAATCAAACTGCGCCAAGGCAATTAGCCACGCCTCCCCCCCCCTGCGATATCCGGCCCGTGTGACCAGGGCCAGTGTTAGGAAAGTGTTGCTTTAGCCCAATAAGCCTTTCCTGGAGTGAATCCCGTTGCACAGTAAAGCCACAGTGACCTCCATGCCTGCGCTCAACCTTGAATAGTTACTTCCAGCATAAAAGCACATTGCGTGGAAATAAAGTGAGAAATAATGTGACATCACAATTCCTGTTCAGACTTGTTATTCAACTAATGGTCTAATTCACACTCAGGGTCATTCCTCATCCTGGAAGCTAAGGAGGATGTAACATTCTCTGGCTGGGCTTTCGTCATTTTTCAGGCTGGGGATTAGTAAAAATAATATGAAATTGCTAAGAGGCAGAAAGGGCTCTCCTCAGAGAAAGTACACATTTCCTATCCTTCTCATTCTTCCAGGCTTGCATCTCATGAAGCTAATCCAGGTGTGGTCTGGTTCGGACCTGCGTGGAAGCCTGTCTGGGAATTGGATATTCCGTGAGAGGAAGCTGGAATGTAAATACATTGAAATAATGCGAAATTCTGGCAGGAACTAGGGTTGTCAGCCCTATCCGGCACCCTGGCAGGAGAATTTGGAAGGTGGGGACAAATGTTTAAGTGGAAAAACTGGAAGTGACATCACTGTGTCAGGGTGATGCTTTGGGAGTCACCGAAACTCCACGGTCGGTGTCGTGCCCTGGGGTGTCCCCTGGCCTTGGAGGAACACTTGCCGTGTTGGCTGAGGGCTTCGGAGGGAAGCGAGTGCCTCAGACATGGAAGGGTCGGGGAGTCTCATCACTCCCCAAGTCCCTTCCTCGGGGTCGACAGCCGCATCTCCGTCTCTCTAGCTTCCTTAGCCAGTCGCCTCCAATATCCTCCTCGACTCTCCTTGCTTCCCTCCTTTTATCCTCCTCGTGTCCCTTGGTAACACCCCCCTTTCCCTTCCCAGTCCTCTTACTGCTTCCTTAACCTGCCCGTCACCTCTTCTATCGTCCCTATGGTGTGTTTCTCTCCTAGTCCCGCCCTCTTGTGATTCCCCCTGGATCTCGCCCTGAGTCGGGGAGTATAGGGGAGTGGCCACTTCCGGTGAGCCTAAGGAGCCCAACATCATCTGCCGCAGCGTCTCCAATTGTTCTCCCTTGGGTAAGACTGGACTTCTCCAGTCGCCTTGTACTCGGGACTGTGCGTGTCCCCCTTGCGTCGGCGGCTGAAGAGATGAGCCCGTATCCGCCCTTTTCTCCGCCGTCTTTCTCCGTGGAGGGAGTTGGGTGGGCATTCCAAGGGCTCCTGGTTGTCCGCCTGCAACCTGTCCCAGATGGCGGCGGGTGCGACTCTCGTTGCCCCACGAACCCCCTCCCCAGGGAGTTCCATCTTCTGGGGTACGCCGAGGGTCCGGCGCGGTAAACATGATTGAAAGGTGCAAAAGGGCAGGCTCCAGAAGATCATGTCAACAGAAACAGAAATCATGACACTAGAAATCTGACCTACCTGTATGAATGATCCCCCCAAATATTTTCCTTTGCCTTCTCTGAGTAGCATTCGTTTGGTTAAACCATAGAGCGGGGGTGGCCAAACTGTGGCCCGGGAGCCGCATGTGGCTCTTTCACACATATTGTTCGGCTCCTGGCAGGCTCCCCCTCTATTCTCTCTCTCTCTCTCTCTCTCTCTCTCTCTCTCTCTCTCTCTCTCTCTCTCTCTTTCTGTCTCTCTTCCTTTATCCCTTCCCTATCTATTTGCTTTCTTTGTTTCTCACTCTTTTTCTCTCTCTCTTTTTCTCTCTCTCTTTCTTTCCACCTCTTTCATTCTTTCTTTCCACCTCTCTCTCTCTCTTTCTCTCTCTCTCAGACAATCACTAGCAAACAAATAAATATCATTATAAATATCTCTTTTTACCCCTTTTTGTTTTTATCTGTGGCAGTCTCATTTAATGTTAATTAAAAGCAAAGATGCATATTTCTCAATAAAAATGTGTGTGTGATATTTATTCATGTCTTGCGGCTCTCAGACATCTGACATTTATTCTGTGTGGCTCTTACGTTAAGCAAGTTTGGCCACCCCTGCCACAGAGCTAAACCATATGGTTAAGCCATAGAGTTTTGGTTAAATTACAGTTTTGGGCGAATCTTAGTGCATTGCTCGAACATGGTGCTGTCACTTCTGGTTTTGTGCTAGTAGTGACGTCACAGAATTGCATGAGGCTGAACCCCCCATGTCCCGCTATCAGCCGCATCAAGGAATGGGGGGCCCAGACTGAGAAGTCTCCAACACATACCAGGAGCTGAAATGCTTTCTCCTAACTTTCATACCGAAAACCCAATTGAAGTTTGTTTTTAAACCCATGGCTTTTTTTGTAGAAAAATCCCAGCAGGAACTCATTAGCATAATAGGCCACACCCAACAGCAGAAACACATTAGTATATTAGGCCACACCCCTGACAGCACAGCTCATTAGCGTATTAGGCCACACCCCCATGCCTTCCCTTGGCTTGCCCGGGCGTCCCGTGGATGCGGGGAGCCCGAGCAAGCGCCCCCTTGAAGGGAAGGGAAGGCAGTTTAAACTGCAGCTGTGGGGCACCTGGGCAAGCCAGCCCTTGGACAGGCCAGGGAAGGCACGGGGAGGCATTTTAATGCCTCTCCAATCCTTCCAGGCCCCCCTGGCCCGTCCACCTTAAAGTCGCTGGGGGGGTGTCACTCTCTAGGCCTTCCCTCTGTAGCCACGCACGCAGATGTTTCGGCTGTAGTGGACGTGGCCAACTCTGAAGCCAGTGGGAACTCCATTCCTGTGCGTTCCTGCCCCAAAATAGCCCTGTTTAAACCCAGATTTGGCATTTGATATTTGAAGACAGAGTTAATCAGTGCTTGCTGATCTTTCCTTTCCCCTGTAAATTATTACATTTAATTGTCTTCGTCTTTATGTTGTGGGGCTTGATTCAGCGTAGGGGCTCGATGGTGTGTCATTAAATATAAAGATTCTAAAACAGCAGATCTGTCTGAATTTCAGCTGAAATATTCAAGGTCGGTAATCATGACTTGAAAAGTGCAGAAGAGCAGGCTCCAGAAAGATCATGTAAATAGAAGTCTGGCCTACTGGTATCAATAATCTCCCCAAATATTTTCCTTTCCTCCTCTGAGTAGCATTCAATTTTAGAGGTCTTTCCAAATCCTATTCATTCCATCCGCATTGAATCAGGAAGGCTCAAACTTCTTGTTTATATACCAGCAGTTCTAAATAGCAGGGCCCAGGTTTCAATGCCAATTCTCCTATTAATATAGCCTTAGAAGGTTAGGTGTTCCAGAGCAAGGGGCACATGTTAAACTCTTGCTGTGCGTTTATGTAGAACTGAACACACAAAACTGCCTTCTACCAAGTCAGACCACTGACCTACCATGGTTAGCCTTGTCTGCTCTGACTGGCAACAGCATTATTTCAGACTAGGAATAAGGGGGTTTGGAGGGAAAACTTACACCAATAGAGGTGTAGAGGGTGGTGCCTGGGGAGAAAAGATAAAAAGCCTTGCCCAAAGTGGGAGGGTGTTCACTCCTAGGGAGAAGAGCTGGTGTAAAGCTGCTGCAGATGAAGGGATCCCTCATCTAAAGGGGGTGCGTCAACTTGAGGCCAAATACCCAGAGAAGGCTAGGTACAGTATAGTCAAACATGCTAGGGTTTCTTAGGTCCCTGCCACATGGCAGGAAAAAAAACGGGCAAAGTGCAGCTTTTAAAAGCTGCACCAAAATAGGGACGCCGTGGCGGGATCCCACGGATCCCCTGAGCCGTGGCGCCGTTGCTCCCCGGCACAATCAGATGCCAGGGAGGAAGCTACATTCGGGAGGGGGAGGCTGCCGAACTGCGCATGTCTGAGCATGCACAGTTCGGCCAGGAGCTGGGGATGCGCCGGCAGAAGGACGAGCCGGTGATCCCACGGCCGGCCTTGATGCGCCCTTTCCCAAAGAACCACCTAGGTAGGTGGTTTATTTTTGATGCGGGGTTTTGGGTGGAAGGGCCGGATCAGGAACGGGCGTGCCACGCTTCCCAGATGGTGCTGTGGGATCGCGCCCGTTTGCTGCGCCCCCGATCCGTCCCTCTTCCGGCCCAAAACTTCTCGTGTGACCGGGGCTTTATTTTTCCTAAAAGTTGACACCAGCCTGAGCATGGAATGACTCAAAGAAACAGAACAAGATCGGAAAATGTGAAGAGAGCTGGCCCATAGAATCGCCAAGAGTCAAACATGACGGAATGGCTAACAACAACAACAGCAACAATTTTGCAGGTTTACCTACCTTTACTGTGCTCATTTTTCCTACACGTTCTTGAATTATAGTTGTTGTTCAATCTCTTTAGTAAAAATAGTCGTTACTCTGTCTGGGTCCTCACACCTCATTAAGTCCCTTATAAGGGGAACCTATTGGAAAAGGAGTGTATAAAGGCATAGGGTGGGTGCTAAAGGAAGTACTTCTTCACCCAAAGAGTGATTAACACTTGGAATTCACTGCCACAGGAAGTGGTGGCGGCTACAAGCATGGACGGCTTCAAAAGGGAATTAGATAAGCATATGGAGCAGAGGTCCATCAGTGGCTATTAGCCACAAGGTATAGATAGGGACTCTGGGGCAAGTGATGCTCTGTCATCTTGGTGCTTGGGGGGGGGGGTCAACAGTGGGAGGGCTTCTAATGTCCTGGCCCCACTGGTGGACCTCCTGATGGCACTGGTATTTCTGGCCACTGTGTGATACAGAGTATTGGACTGGATGGGCCTTTGGCCTGATCTAACATTGGCATCTCTTATGTTCTTATGTGCTCTGGGCCCTCCCAAGGAGACCCACACAAGAGTGGTGGCAGCCATTAGAGAGCTTTTCTAGCTGCTGCCCGTGACATATTTATATCCTGCTTTTCTCCCGCAGCAGCTTAAAACATTGTTCTGTCCTCCTCCATTTTATCTTAACAGTAACCTTGTGAGATGTTAGGTCGAAAGGCAAATTTTGAGTCCAGTGGCCAGAGGTCATTTCGGGGGGATCGCGGGGGATCGCAGTTCCCCCGGGTGAGGTGCAGGGGGCGGGGCACATGACGAAGCCCCGCCCCTGCCACTGGACTCAACATTTGTTCTACTGCTTCAGACCAACATGGCTGCCCACCTGGCAAAAGGTCACCTAGCAAACTTCTATGGCAGATTAGGGATTTCAAGCTGGGTCTTCCTGGGTCTCACACTCTAACATTCCTCCAACCTTTAACTGGGGATACTAGAGATTGAAGCTGGGACCTGCATGCAAAGTGCATGTTCTATCACTCATCCATAGGCTCTTCCTCATAAAGAAAGAGGACAATGGTGATCCAGGTTTGCCTTCCTTCTGCTGGTCTGAATGAGTCTACTGTCACGTCGTAGAAAAAGAGCTAGGGGAACTCATTAGCATAACTCATTAGCATATGCCACACACCCTGACATCAGGGGCCCGGCGGTGGACCTGCAAGGCCGGCGGGAGTGCAAGGAAGCCCCGCCAAGGCCCTCCCTGGCCCCAGGCAGGCAGGGGTGGGGAGAGCCAGGGAGGAAGCAACTTACCCTCCCTCTTCTCCTGCCTCCTCCTGGCTGAATGAGGGCTGGAAGCGGGGCGGCTGGAAGCAGGGGGCGGGGCTTCATAGTGTGCCCCGCCCCCGCACCTCACCCAGGGGAACTGCGATCCCCCCCGAAATGACCTCTGCAATGAGTACCTTTTTGAAGAGTAGGGTTTGACTATGTTCTCGCAAGCTTGTAGTTTGGGGAGGGTGCATAAAGCCAATACAACGTATCTTAAACTAATTTCATGCCCCCCTCTTTCTGAAAAAGACATGCAAAGGGACCCTTCTGGGAATAGCAAACCAATGAGCACCCACATCTAAGCAAACACAGCAAGTCATGTACAATTCATCGTGATAGTTATGAGGTCTTTGGAATGGTTTTTGAAAGCTCTCGAGCTGAAGGAATACAAGGAGGACATTCTAGAGGCGGAGTGCTACAACCAAAAAGGCCCTGCTCTTAGTAATCACTAACTCACTTCTAAGAGTGGAAACACATGAAAGAAGGCCAGTCTTGAATGCACTGATGAGGCAGGCCCTGTCCCTCCCTCCCAGCTGTAGCAGCCTGCATGCCTCCCAGTGTGTACAAGTAAAATGTTTGTATTTCTGCCCTGGGATCATGCTGCCTACCATGGTGGGAAGGGAGACGTAGTGTTGCCCAGTTTCTCTGTCTAGCCCCACCCTCATTTGTAGTTAACCACCATCCATGGAGCGCAAACAAATACTTGCCACAGTTGTATGTATGTGGGGGGATAGAGCCTCTACATCTATGTTTTGCCTCCCACATTCAGAAGGGAGAAGGAAAACATCTGGCCTTCTGTAGGCAGGTACAGCTATGCATCAGAGAATAGAGAAGCAGTCAAACATGACTCGCTTTTGCTTACAGATTCCGCAAACCAAAGCCTTTCCTCTTTGGCAGGAATGTTTGCATGCTCTTTTGGTTGGACAACACTCCTGTCAGTTTGTCTGCTGAGTCATCCTCTCCCCCTCACTGTCCCTCCCACCTGCCGCAATTTTGTAAAGCAGACAGTGAAAGCAGCAGAATTTACGACGGACGCTGCTGAAGTTATTTAGAATTCACCGACTGTCATAATTTTTAGCGGTTAGATGCAGAATTCAAAGTATCTAAAAGGAAAGTGGGGTCTTGGGTCGTATTTCACTCATTCATTTCAGAATTCACAGTGCAACGGTACTGTATTTCACTCCCCCTATCCCATTAAAGCAGTGTTCTGTCACACGTCCACAGCCTGCTCCAAGAGGAGGGAAAGAATTTGTAAAGGTAAAGGTTCCCTTGCTCGAAAGCCAGTCGAGTCCGACTCTAGGGTTGCGGTGCTCATCTCCGTTTCAAAGCCGAAGAGCCAGCGCTGTCCAAAGACGTTTCCGTGGTCATGTGGCCGGCATGACTAAACGCCAAGGGGCACGGAACGCTGTTACCTTCCCACCGAGGTGGTCCCTATTTATCTACTTGCAATTTCTTGCTTTCGAACTGCTAGGTTGGCAGGAGCTGGAACTAGAAACGGGAGCTCACTCCGTCATGCGGCACACTCGGGTCTCGAACTGCTGAACTACTGACCTTCCACAGCCTGCAGTTCAGCGGCTTAACCCCTTGAGCCACCGCAGCTTTTTTGTACCGGGACGCTAAGTTGGTTTTGTTTTCCAGGCTGAAAAGGCCTGATTCAAGGCCTTGGGTCATTCAAGTGCAGCCCAAATGTGTTTGTCCTTAAATAGCATTAGTAATCGGTTTCAGGTGAAACAGAGAGGTGGATTTAGTTCTCCCCAAACAGATGATTTATTTTTGCTGGTTATTTTTAGTTCGACAGGGATGCCAGCCTCCAGGTGGTACCCAGGGATCCCTCAGAATTATAGCTCGTCTCCACACTACAGAGATCAGCCCCCCCCCCCGGAAAAATGGATCCTTTGGAGGGTGGACTCTATGGCCTTGTACCCCACTGAGGTCCCTGCCCTCCCCGGGCTCCATCCCCAAATCTGCAGGAGTTTCCCAACCTGGATCAGGCAACCCCTTGCCCCCCATCACTTTCCAGTGACCAGGGGGACCTGGCAATTCTAGATGGATAAAAATGTGTAAGATCCACCCCCCACCCCCCAGGGCTGCCAAGTTCCCCCGGGGGGTGGAAATCCCCCCACCCCAGAGGCCCATTCCCCGATGCCGGGGAATCGGGCCCTGGGGGGAACCCCACCCCAGTGTGCACGTCACAGGGAAGTGACGTTATGACGCTGGGCACGCTGGGGGTGGGGCTACGGCCATACAAGGGAAAACTCTATGGGTTTCTCTTGTAGGGTCATGGCCCCACCCCCAGCGTGCCCGGCATCATGACGTCACTTCTCTGTGACGTGCACGTGCCGGGATCCGCACGGAAGTCCCCCACGGGCAAGGTAAGTGCCACTTGGCAACCCTAACATAATCTCATTTTATAAATATAGTGGGCTGGATCACATCAGGTTTTTTACTAAGCCTAACCCGATTTTCCTCCTTAGTAAACTGCTACCACGTATGGCTTTTTTCTCATGCAGGTCCCATGACCACCAGTAGAAAAGCTGATGGATCCAACCCGATCTAATGAGTTTGGCGTAGTGGTTAGGAGCGCGGACTCTAATCTGGGAAAACCGGGTTTGATTCCCCACTCCTCCACATGCAGCTGCTGGTGTGACCATGAGTCAGTCACAAGTTCCCTCAGAGCTGTTCTCTCACAAGCAGTTCTCAGGGGTGCTCTCTCAGCCCCACCTACCTCACAGGGCATCTGTTGTGGGGAGGGGGAGGGAAAGGAGACTGTAAGCCACTCTGAGACTCCTTCGGGTAGTGAAGGGCAGGGTATAAATCCAATCTCTTCTTCTTCTGAAAGAAAGAAAAATGCCTTTTAAATTCCAGAAATGGCATGTAGACCATACCATGGTAATTGGCTTAGATTCCCTGGTCCCCGCAATATATATATGGCGTCCCCTGCTGTGTCCAAGTTGCCCACGTACATCTATTATAAGAACTGGATTTTCAGCCAGAAGAAATATGCATGCAACAACAGTTGGGTTGTGAATTTCGCTTTATTGAATCAGGGTACCGCTATGCAAATCTGCAGTGTGCATTGGATTGCTGCTAGTTCCAGACCTTAATAAGGTTACCTTGAGGGCTTGCATTATGCAAGGATTTCCTGAGGTATGGTTGCATTGACAGGAGAAGCAGCTACAAACAGAATTTCCTCTTCTATTTAATTGTGCAAAATCAGAAGAAAAAAAACCCCACAACAAATTGCTAGCTTGCTTGCATCCCATTCATCATCTCAAGCGTGAAAAACAGGAAAAATTGTATTTTTAAAAAATACTGATATTTGCAATGCAATATTTCCACCCAAGCCAATTTTTTTAAAATTTAACTCTTGCGTTAGGAACTCTTACCCAATAGGCGAGAAAAGATGATCTATTTACCCTGCAGAGCGGTACATAAACATTCCTCCCAGGTAAATTAGATTTAAAGTGTAGGTCTGGAAAAAGAGAGCTTTGATCCATTAGCAAATAAATCAGCCAGTTTATGAATCCTTTACGCAGGTGACACTAGTTATTTACTGAATTATCATGATATACAGATGGCATTTCACCAGGAGTGGTAGCTACCTGGACAAGTCAAATATATTTCAATACTGCAGCATGTTGCAAAATTGCAAAATTTATTTGAGCAGAGACTCAAGGAGTACTTTGTTGTTTGTCGGTATAAAGCTTTTTCTCAGTTAAAAAAAGAGAAAAGGAATAAGACAAAACTCCAACCCTTAATGGTTCTGTTCTATAAAATATCATTGAAAATGCACAGAATTCCTTTTTGACAGCAAGGAGTGGGGCATGTGCTACAATGTATGATCCTCTTGATTCTGAGCACTAGAAACTGTAGAATTCACATCCATAGTTGTGGTCACGATTTTGTGTAAAACAGCAGCTCAAAAGGGCTCAGAA
>NW_015162054.1:124227-124798 GCF_001447785.1 Gekko japonicus
TGTCTTTTAACTCCGCTTCCATGGCAGAGCATCTTGGGTTGCCAATGACTGCAGGATGCTTCCCAGATGTTGCTGTCTGAATGCTCATTTTATATCCGCCAGGGATTCACACCTATGTCGGGTCTAAAGGTGCATGTGACCGCAGCCTAGGGTTACCAGCCTCCAGGTGGGGCCTGGGGATCTCCCGCTTTTACAACTGATCTCCAGCTGACAGAGATCAGCTCCCCTGGAGAAAATGGCTGCTTTGGAGGGTGGCCTTTTCCCATGTTGAGGCCCCTCCACTCCCCAAACCCTGCCCTCTCCTGGCTCCACCCCCAAAGTCTCCAGGTATTTCCCAACCCAGACCTGGCAACCCTACCGCAGCCTGAGGCAACCCATTTGGGAAGCGTCCTGCAGTCGTCGGCAACCCGTTCTGCTCCATCAGAGAAGCGGAGTTAAAAGACACCGAGGAAAATCTGGTAGTAAACGGGTTGCGGCAGGCCCTGTCTGATGACTCCAACACACTCTCATGCTGTTGGGGTGGTCTGATCAGGCCATCCCAACTCTGTGCTGTTGTCTTCCCCCCCCCCCC
>NW_015162054.1:125134-129275 GCF_001447785.1 Gekko japonicus
TGGGTGTCGCCTATTATGCTAATGAGTTCCTGCTGGGCTTTTTCTACAAAAAGAGCCCTGAAAGAAGATAACTTCATTTTTCTTAACCCCGTTCTGAGATGACTGCACTGGGGTATGAATGCCTCCCTGAACCACTTTACAAGCTCCTCAGGTCTCAGGATCCTGTTTCCCCTATTCCTTTCCCACTGAAAACTCTGGTGGTGGCAGCAGCACAGAAATCTCCTCCTCTTGCTCTTTGGATGCTGTGGTTCCAAAGGCACCGAGCACAGGGTTGCCAGCTTCCAGGTGGGGCCTGGAGATCTCCAGGAACTACAACTGATCTCCAGACTACAAAGATCAGTTTCCATGGTGTAAAGGGCAGCTTTGGAAGGTGGACTCCATGGTGTTCTACCTTGCTGAGGCCCCTCCCCAAGCTCCAGTCCCAAATCTCTATGATTTTTCCAACCCGGAGCTGGCAACCCTAAATTGGGAGATGTTGCTTTCCCAGGGTTCCTGTGACCTTAATATGATATGGAATTTGAGCAGCCAGCATGGTGGAGTGCTTAGAGTGTCAGGCTCGGATCTGGTAGACCCAGGTTCGAATGCCCACTCTGCCATGGAAGCTCGCTGGGTGGCCTTTGGACAGTCACACACTGAGAGCCAGTTTGGTGTAGTGGTTAAGAGTGCAGACTCTAATCTGAGAGAACTGGGTTTGATTCCCCACCCCTCCACATACAGCTGCTGGTGTGACCTTGGGTCAGTGTTGTTTCAGAGCTGCTATCTCACGAACAGTTCTCGAAAGAGCTCTCTCTTTGGTGGAGAGGGGAAGGGAAAGGAGATTGTAAGGCACTCTGACACTCCTTCAGGAAGTGAATAGTGGGGTATAAATCCAATCTCCTTTTCCTCCTCCTCTTCTTCTTCCACCTAACCTACCTGTCACGGCTCAGGTGGGGTGTCACCTGATGCTGCCACCACTCCGGAATTAGGATCCCTTGAGAAGGCCCAGAACACCCTCCCAAGACAGTTAAACCTCCCTTTTGGCCAAATAATAGACGTGAGGACCAGGCAGAGTAAATAACAAGGAAAAGGGTTTTTTTGTAAGAGGTCAAACAAACAAGGTGCAGGAATAATAACAGTAAGTGGGTGAAAAGAAAAGAAATCAAATGCCCTAACGTGTCTGAATATACTGTCCCTAGCTCACTATCTCAAGTGGCCTTAGACTACTCACCCTTCCCCCAGGATGAGGGTTTCTTCCCCACAGCAGCCTCTTTCTTCTGGCCCTGTTTCCTGGGAAGAAGAACAGCTTTTCCTCTTGCACCAGTTCTTTTATTCCCCAGCCCTCTTCCTCCCTATTGGTCAAAATCGGTGCCAAAACTTCCCAAGGCCTTCTAGGGTTTGTAGGCCCAGCCTCCCCTACTGCTAGCCAGGCTCCCTGGGCCTAGTAGGCCTCTGGTGGCACAGCCCAGATCGTGACACTACCTCAGAGGGTTGTTGTGAGGATACAATGGAGGAGAGGGGAACAATGTAAGCTGCCTTTGGTCTCAATTGAGGAGAAAGGTCCAGGGTCCCCCAGCCGACTTCATGTGGAGGAGTGGGGAATCAAACTCGGTTGTCCAGACTGCTCTTAGACCACTCCACCAAACTGGCAGGGTATAAATGAAACAAACAAACACATTCTGGGACATATAGTTTCTAAATTGCCTGAAGTGCATACTTTACTCCGGCACTCTGGGAGAACTATCTTTCTTGAGGTCTCAGCTCAAATCATAATCCACTGTGATTACTTTACTATGCTGCTTTTCTGGTTGGATGTGCGGGATTGCAGAAAGGATAGCACTGCTATCATAGCAGGACATGTTAATGGAAGCGTACCTGGTGTTCTTTGCTACATCCTGGAGTCATCCCTGCTTTCAGGGTGTTTGGCAGAGGGCTGCAGCTATTCTTGCCGTGCCTTCGCGTCTCGCTTTAATTTGAAAACCCTAAAAAGGTCAGATGTAGATTCTTTTTTTTATATAAAAAAAGGATTATGCAATACCTTGCTGACCTTGTTAACACCGCGTTGGACCATGTTTCTGTTCAAGACCTTTCTGTCACAGTGACTTACTGAAACCAGCGTGAAATATCGGGTGAATTTCCACCTAGCACGACACCGCGCCGAGGGGGATCGCAAGAGACAGATACCTTGGATTAGAAATGCTGATGCCGAGATTAGTTCTGCATCGACTTAATGATTCTAATCTGTGTGTCGAGTTCGAGCTGCGGACGGAATCAATGCCTTTTTATATGCAGAGGAAGTGAACTGGGGCCAGGTTCTATAGGAGTGGAGCAGATCAGCTTTCTCAAGTGCTGGAAATGGGATCAGCTCAGGATTAATAACGCGATTAAAAGGCTTTGTGATGCATCTTTGCTCCTGACGATGGCTGAGCCCCTTTGCCCTGGCACTCTGCTGAAGAACTCCAACTGGAGGCGCTCAGTCACTTCACAAGAATTGCCAGAATTCTCATCATTCTGTTTCCAGGTACATGGGATGAAAGTTCCCTGTGATCCTGTGAGAGCCAGATTGGCGTAGTGGTTAGGAGCATGGCCTCTAATCTGGGAGAACCAGGTTTGGTTCCCCACTCCTCCACATGCAGCTGCTGGTGTGACCTTGGGTCAGTTACAAGTTCTTTCAGAGCTGTTCTTTCACGAGCAGTTCTCGAAAGAGCTCTCTCAGCCCCACCTACCTCCCAGGGGGTCTGTTGTGGGGAGGGGAAAGGAAAGGGATTGAAAACCGCTCTGAGACTCCTTCAGGTAGTGAAGGGCAGGGTATAAATCCAATCTGTTCTTCTTCTTCTCTGTGGGTATACTGCTGCTATACATGGAGGTTCCATTGCTACACTCAATCCAGACAAGCAGGGAAGTGGCAAGTTGTATCTCTAGCTTCCACATGGAAGTAGAATTGATTCGAAAAATGATATGAAAACGGACAGCGTTTTCTTTTTTAATGGAGGGGAAAAACTGAATTCCCTTGCTAAATGTCTGCAGAATTCTCATGAACATATGAAGCTGCCTTATACTGAATCAGACGCTTGGTCCATCAGGGTCAGTATTGTCTACTCAGGCTGATGGTGGCTCTCCGTGGTCTCAGGCAGAGGTCTTTCGCATCACCTGCTCACTGGTCCTCTAATCTGGGAGAACTGGGTTTGATTCCCCACTCCTCTACATGCAGCTGCTGGTGTGACCTTGGGTCAGCCACAGATCTCTCCGAGATGTTCTCTCAGAGCTCTCTCAACCCCACCTACCTCACAGAGTCTCTTTTGTGGGGAGGGGGAGGGGAAGGAGATTGTAAATCGCTCTGAGACTCCTTTGGGTAGTGAAGGGCGGGGTATAAATCCAATCTCCTCCTCCTCCTCCTCCTCCTCCTCCTCCTTCTTCATAACTGGAGATGCCAGGGACTGAACCTGCGACCTTCTGCATGTACAATGGAGGCTCTACCACTGAGCCACAGGCCCTCCCCAAACAACACTCTTCTGTGGATAGAAAACACTATTTTGTGCTCTGAACGTGCATTACATGTTTATGGATTCTGTCTCCCCCAGTCCAGGAATGGAAAGGACAGAAATCTACACTGGAACAATGCATTACACAAGAATCCAGAGAGATAGCCTCTCTGAATTTACAGACAACAGCCACCAGGAATCTCTCAGCTTAATCCCTCACCAACCTGAGATGAGAGATCCCCAGAATCTCAGTTGGCATGTGGGTTTTACACACTAGCAACTCTGTCCAGAGCTGCACAGTTACTCTTACACGGTAGCAGCCTTTGGCGAGCAGCAGGCACCAGGAAAAAGCCTTGGAGTACAGTTACCCAATCCAGACACTATTTATAAACAAGAATAAAGTTTATTCAGTACAGGCTTAGCAATCAGACTACAAAGATTCAAAATAAGAAAGGCTAGGCAATGTTCTGCCTTAACTACACAGTAATAAACATATTTACCAAGTCAGGAACAGTTATCAGTCCAGAATAGTCCATGGTAAAGAGCCAATTGAAGTAGACCTGGGTGTGCCCAATGGTAGGGTTGTCATGGCTACAATTTCTGAATGGTCAGTTGTCTTGGAGGCCACACCTGCAGTTGTGATCCCCCAAGCCCCAACTCCCATTGCGTACGTGCAGCTTCTA
>NW_015162054.1:130938-131183 GCF_001447785.1 Gekko japonicus
TAAAAAACCCAACCCCGTTTGCCCCGCTTCTTTGCCGCGCCACAGGACTGTGGAGTGATCAGCACCTCCCCCCTACCACGGGACCTCCACAGTAGGTCTGCTTGCGCAACCGCGCTGTTTTTAGCCCCGGGGCAAACAGCCATGCTTCCCCCCCACATTTTCCTTCCTGTGTGCCTGGAGCCCATGCAAAGCATTCATTTAGCCTGGTTCCTTGGGATAAAAAAGGTGATAGACTGTCTCTGCAT
>NW_015162054.1:131253-139902 GCF_001447785.1 Gekko japonicus
AGGAGATACCACTGCTATTTTGCATAGGCAAGTGGCAAATTGTAACTTAAAAAAACCCCTTTTGAGCATGACTACATCTGAATGGAAAAACTTATGGAAATGAAAACGGGATTTTTTTTTTTTAAACACCTTTATATATATTGCTGGCTAAAAATCATTCAGGTCAAACACCCACACACACACAGATCTCCCAGACACCATTTCAACCATGAACTAGTTTAGTTAGGGCAGAATGACAATGGCGCCACATCTCTAGCAGCCTGGGATGAGACGCGAAAGGTATAGCGGTGATTCAACCATTTGTGACACAGCAGAATTGGAAAAGAAAACGGCCCAAATTGCCTATGAGGAACAGGAGAGGGCCTTTATATGGGTGTGCGCATCTGCATGTGTGGCGGGGAGCAAGCAGCCGGGAAAAAAAGGAATAATAGATATTTCAGGTCTGTCACATTACACGGGGAGAGAGAGCAAATCAAAAGAACAAGTGTGTGTCGTCGAGTTGTATTTCTGAAATAACCTGCCTTGCTCAATGCAGAGAGACAGGGAGAAGGGGGGGAGGGAGGGTGGATGGGAGGGAAATGGATCCGATGTATGCATTTGGGGATGTCAGTCATAATACGAAAGAAATGAAAAAGGTTCGCGCACCGTTACAGTGACACTTATTGCTGAGGCCTCTTGACTGTTGAAAAGGTTGAAAAGACATCCATTTTTTACTTCTTCATGAAATGTGCTATTCAACTGAGTTCAACTGGTTTCTTGGTGTCGCCGGACAAGCGAGGTACCAACAAGCCTGTCTCTGCTTATCTCTTTTGTTCTGAACCTGGGGCAGATACTCTAGGAAGCATACCATGGTTCCTTTCTGCTAAATGTGGAATCTTCCTGTTATGTATTGAGCTTGCTTCTCTAAGACAATAGCTTGCCTGGATCCAGGAACTAACCTATTGATAAGCAGTGTAATGTAAATAGCCTATCACTGGGAGTGGATGTGTGTTGGGTGTGGTGTAAACTGGCTGAGCTTGTTCCACTAGACAATAGCTGGCAAGGATCCTGGAATGGACCTATAGTGTAGTAGTTGTAATGTAAATAGCCAATTGTTGGTGGTGATGTGCTGGGGTGTGGTCTTTGCATGCTTTATAAACAGAGCAGCAAGGCCAGTTTTTCAGTCTTGCAGTTTGCTGAAATCGCTGAATAAACTAGAGCTGATTACTGCAAGGTGTCTAGAACCCAGTATTTTATACTTTCAATGGAGGAAGACTCCTTGCGTTGGTGGAAGAGCTCTTTCTTTTTTTCTTTCTTTCTTTTTTAAAACCCCCGAAGGGATATTTTTTATTTTGCAATAGACTACAGAACTACAAAGAAAATATTAGGAAGGGAACTACAACTAGGGATAAAGGAAAGATAACCACACTATGCTAAAACCCCAAGAGGAGGAGATCTTATCCCTGTTAGTATGAGTGTTAGTACCAAAAGTGTTAATATCCCAATATACTTGTAGAGTTCATGTTTATCACCGCTTCAAATGTGTTAATATGTTAGTTGTTATGAGAGAACTTTCTGATCATCTTCTTGTTCTTCGTTTCAAAAGGCCATTTTCCGAGTCCTTCTCCCTTCACTTTGGCTTTCTGTCTCTAAAATCGTATACAGCTCTGGCGGAACCTGCACCCATTTCTGCAGCAGAGTCCCCTTCCGTTCCAGAGGTGGCAGAGTCACTAGATTTTGTTTCTGTGAAAGAGCTCTTTCAACGGAAGAAGTCCTCCCCCAATGGATGATTCATCACAGAGCAGACACTTATATCCCAGTCAACATCCTTGCAGACATTAGCACCCAGAGGCAGGGGTGGGAATTTGGAAGAATGTGCACAGATGTTGCTAATTGGGGTGTTTCGAGGGAGTTGTAGATCTTCAAAAAAGTCTTCAGGGAAGGTGAATTGATCTTGAACCGCAGGACTTCGAAGTAGCATTCTCTTTTTATCTGTTGGCAATTTTCTGGAAATAGAAGCCTTCATCTCCGGGTCTCGGCGGACTTTCCCCCAGAACAATGGTCCCATAGCTTTCATCCAAATCAACTGGTTCAGCAACCAAACCGATAGATTCGGAAGTCACCATTGCCCCATTTTGTATTTCTGAACTTTCTATGAAAGTATGCTAAGTGAAGGAGCTGCGGTGGCTCAAGTGGTTAAGATGCTGAACTGCAGGCTGTGGAAGGTCAGTAGTTCAGGAGTTCAAGACCCGGGTGCCGCAAGACGGGGTGAGCTCCCGTCTCTAGTTCCAGCTCCTGCCAACCTCGCAGTTCGAAAGCAAGAAATTGCAAGTAGATAAATAGGTACCACTTCGGTGGGACGGTAACAGCGTTCCGTGCGCCTTGGTGTTTAGTCATGCCGGCCACATGACCATGGAAACATCTTCGGACAGCGCTGGCTCTTCGGCTTTGAAACGGAGATGAGCACCGCAACCCTAGAGTCGGATTCGACTGGCTTTCGAGCAAGGGAACCTTTACCTTTACCTTTATGTTAAGTGAAGCATCCCATATTTGTGTATTATAATGTTGAATTCTGTATTCCTTTTGAAAAAGAATAAAAATTGTTTGGGGAAAAAAAGCATGCTGTGAATATGGACTTTATCACAGCTCTCTGTTCCTTCGGATCGGATGTGTCTCCTCTGCATTACTCTGTGTTTTAATAAAACACTGCAAACAAACAATCTTGATACAATTGTACATATGATTTATATCAAGATTCTTTCTGCGTAATGTCTTACAGTAAAGGAGTAGTTGATGAGTGTTTCTCATCCCTAGCAATACATCAGAGGAGTCAAGTCTTCTTGTCACAATGGGCGAGACCCAAAACATTGCAGTAAATGGTTGTATTTGGTTACTGTGCTCAAAATTAGGTCACAGTTGTTTATACAGACTCTTTTAGTGTAAATTTAGAAATGTACAGCTACGGTTTTATTATTCATGATTAACATCTGTTCATCATTTGTACATTGGAGTAATTACTTCTTCTCATTTTACCTTTTTTTTTAAAAAAAAAATTGTTTATGTACATTTTTATGTTTGTTTTGGCCTGTGGCATATAGCAAGACATTTGAATATTTCGCTGGATTACATCAATTTTCATGACAGAAATTCTTCTTTTACAAGTTATTTTTGAGGGAAGGGTCCTTCCCAAATTGGTAGAGAGCTGTGTTAATGAGATATGAGCAACTCACTTATGACACTGGCTGGGTCCTATCTATGGTTCTAGATATACCCTTTTGCCAAAGAATATCTTCCATGAGTGAAAGAGGACCTTTGAATCCAACCTAATGTTTTGTTTGTGTGTGTGTGTGTGTGTTTTGCAATCTGTTCAGACACAAATATATCCAAAGGAACTAGTAGAATACTCATTTCCCAAGTGTATACTGAACAGACATGCTGGAGAGGTATACAATTAAGCATGGGGTAGAAAAAGTGGATACAGAGAACTTCTTCTCCTTCTCCCATAACACTATAACTTGAGGGGACCCAATGGAGTTCATGGGCAATAGATTCAATGTTGACAGAGTGTAGATATGCAGTAATGTGGAGCACAAGCTGTTTGAAGAATAAAGTCAATTTATTAATGTGAGAAGAAACTTCATAAGAAAGAGGAGAGAGAGAAGAAGTCTAACTAGCGAGGAGAGAGTCAGCAGACTAACAGTTCTCAGCAGGATCATGAAGGAGACCTAACTGAGCCAATTAGGAGACAGGAAGGAGACTATTTGAAAATAGCAGGGAATCCCTAATCTCACTATGCTAACGTTGTCACTTCTGCTGCCCCCTGCAGGATGTTCTTGTCACCTTCTCTATCTATGCACAATAGACCTTGCTTTTTCCAGAATTCAAAATGGCACTCTGGGATGAGCAGGTTGGAGACTGTGTGAAATAGAATGCTGGACGGGATGAACCATTGTGCTGATCCAGCGGGGATCTTCTTATGTTCTTATACTAGGGATGCATAGGTGTGATTTTCCAGATCGAAAAGTACATATTCACTGAGTAGATCCATATCCTGAATAAGCCTTGTGTTTGTTAAAATAATTTCCCAATCTGCCAGAAAAAGAAATGTTCAGAAATAGCCTGGCATGGTGTGCAGTAACCTGCCCTCTTTATGCTCTGATTGGGAACAGATGAGAAATAGCTCAACACAATAGCTGGGTGCCATTGTTAATGCTTTCATTGGCAACAATAAGCAATGAAAATCAGATATCTGGAAAATTCTCCCAAATACGCCTTCTGCAGTGCAAGATAAGAAAATCCATGGAAAGATCTTGAGACAGTTCCGCACCCCTACTGAGACTTGGTACTTCCTGTGTCCAGCTATCAGTCCTATCTTTGGGACTCAGTCTCCTTTTTCTCTCCGTTCCATGTGATCTCACACAGTCATCGATGTTCCCCAGACTAATGTCTTTTATGGTCACCTGCAGATGTACCTGTCTCTGTAGACTGCATTGCAATTACGGAGTGAAGGCAACTGGAAAAGGCAATAGTTTCCACATCAAGTTTCCTCTTCCACATGAAGAGCACAAGTTCAAAGGAAGGAGCTCCTGCACTGCAGATGCCAACTGTCCTGCAAAAGAATTGGATATGTCATTCAGTATTGCAATGGTGAAAAGAGGTCCAGTACATGCTGTGTCTACTAGATGGGTGTCGGTTTTTCCAGGTCGAATAGCCTCCTGGGTGAGGTTCGGCCTGGCAAATAAACAACTAGTGATGTCCTTTTGTTTTAAAAAAATATGTAACAAAATGAGCAGGTCTTCCATTCACCTTTTTTTTTTTTGAACAAATGGATGGGAATGATGAAGAACTAATGCCTGTCATTCGTTTCCCTTTGTTTTGCTTTTAATTGCCTATGCCACTGGAACATTTTTTCCTGCCGATCTAAAATTTGGCATCCTTCGAATGGAATGGATTCAGCAGTCCTTTGGATAACTAGGAAACCACAGCTGGAAGTAAGTTTCCCGTGGAATCCGATGGAAATGAATGTCAGAATGAAAACGGGGATGTGATGAAAACAAATGAGGCCTTTCAACGGAAAGTGAAAATAAATTTCAATTTGACCACAATTAACAACTTTTTCGCAATCCGTTAATTATTTGGTTTCCTTTAGTAGAAAAGATAGATTTAGAACGTTTTGAATGGGAGGCTATTAAAGCTGCCAAATATAAGCTCCTCCTATTTTGTTGAGGCTACAAAAGGATTTTGCTTAATAGACTGTATTTTCACAGAAGTTAATGGTTGTCAGTTTATCAAAATTGCTTATATATTTAAATAGTTTTGTAAATGATATGGTTGTTGCACCCCTTTTTCTCCTGTTGTCATATATATTATGTCATCGCTGCTGCTATTTTAAGTATAACATTATATAATTAAATAAAAATAAAAAATAAAAAAATAAAATAAAAAATAAATTTCAATTTGCACTCTTTTTTTTTGGTCGTCAAGTTCCAGCTGACTTAAGGTGACCCCATGGGGTTTTCAAGGCAAGAGGTGTTTTGCCATTGCCTGTCTCAGCATCACAGCCCTGGTATTCCTTGGTGGTCTCCCTTCCAAATACTGACCAGTGCTGACCCTACTTAGCTTCTGAGATCTGACATTGGTCTGGGCTAACTGCAAGACCACATGATGGCTTCTGTTTTAACAAGGGACTTTGTAATTGGCCCTGCACCTTAGGGATGAAATTGACAATAACACCCTTTGCTGTTATTTCAGTAACCGGAATCGTTGGCTTTAGACTGGAGTAAATCCACACATGTGGTTGCATTTCAGATTTTGCAAGCTGGCTGGTTTGATGTGAATATTCGGTTTTATTTCTCCCTTGAGCAAATCCAGCTTGTGGATTATTTTCTGTGTCATTTTCGGTTCCATCATGCTATGTATCTCCCTAACATCTAGGCCTTTCCCGAATTTATTTGTGCATCAATCAACTGGTGTGACCAGTTACCCATATTTAAGGATGCCATGGATTCATATAACAGGCAATGCTGATTGATCGGTTGATGTGCAGGTGAATGCCATATAAATTATGTAAAAGTATATAAATGGGTTAAGAAGTGAACAAATCACCAGTGCAGTCAAAGAAAATGGGCGGACCAAAATTTACTATGAGAACATGGTGGTCATGGAAAGCGGCATCAGGTCACAGTTGACTTATGGTGAGTCCCAGTGTTCCCTGTAACTGAGTTTGTGTGAGCTAGCTCACAGTTTTGTAGGCTCCAGCTCACACATTTTTGTCTCAGCTCAGGAAAGATGGCTCCGGAGCAAACTAATTTATGCAGCAGCCAAATCGCTCGCTCACAACTTTAATGCCAGCCGCTCACAAAGTAGAAATTTTGCTCACAAGACTCCACAGCTTAGAGGGAACATTGATTGGTGACCCTCATAGGGTTTTCAAGGCAAGAGATGAATGGAAGTGGTTTGGCATGGCCTGCAACCCTGGACGTCCTCGTTGGTCTCCCTTCCAAGTACTAACCAGGACTGACCCTGCTTAGCTTCTGAGATCTGACAAGACCAGGCTAGACTGGGCTGTCCAGGAACGAAAACAAAAAAGGGTATTTTTGTCTTCCTGCATGGAGAATTCTTGCGCCCAAATATTACGGGAGTGTTGTGGATAGAAACCGCATGGCATGAGATTAAATTATGGAGCTGCCCAACACCCCTAGCATAGTTAGCATAAAGGTTAATCATAGAATACAGCTGTCTCTGGGGGAAAAAACGAAATCTGATCTGTATTGCACACAGCACAAATGCGAGCACAAATCTTTCTCCCGGTGTCTTTTCATTAAACAGCCGAGCCCAAGGAGAGTAACTCTGGAATATTAAAAGGAGTACCATTACAGTGTTCTATTAAATATGAATTTTTATTTGATAAGAGCACTATATTTGAGAGTTGGAAAGTAAATTACACTTTTACTTGGAAAAGGGGGGGGGAGGATCCCCGAAGGTTACAATGGAGAAGCCGTCTCCAAACACTTTAGTAAGCTCGTTGTAATCAATTCAAAGAGCACTCATTGTGAAGGGGAATAGAGTTTCTGCTACATATTTTAGTTTTATGATAACTTTTTCCCCCGTGTCGAGCACTGTTTTAATGTTGACTATGCAAAGTCAGAATTAAAGAAAGAAAGCCTTCTGGGCAATGTTCAATTTTCTCTCTGAACATCAAGGCTTAATAAGTGTCAGAAATTATTGTGTCACCAGGCATCTTATAGACAGCTCCATTTGTGCCTTGGCAAATGGTGACATTTACTGGTAAATGGTGGGAATGCAGAGGAATTTGGGTCGTGAAATGCACTCAGTGGTTCTTAAGATTTACTAATAATACAGGACTGTTGCATTAGTCATAGGGTTGCCAGCCTCCAGGTGGGGCCTGGAGATCTCCAGAAATTACAACTGATCTTACAACTGTGAATTGAATTACAACTGAAATCACAACTGCAGTATATATACTGCACCCAGGCTGAGGCCTGTTGTCTACAATGCAGGCCTCAGGTTGCCAGTTCTTGCCTGGCTGCCGGCGAGGGGCTCCCTCTTTGTCCCCTGGAGTTAGGGTTCCCAAGTACCTACCTATGATCTGGCGGGGAACACATGCTTCCCCACTGGAAGATTCTTGCTTGGAACACAGGTGCTGCACTATTCTGTTGCCCAGACATGACATAGGCACGTAGCTGGGTGACGCTCTGGTAATGGGACTGGAAACTCAATGGTACCATCGAGTTTCCAGCCCCATTTCTAGAGCATCGCCCGGCTACGTACCTACATCACGTCTGGACGACGGAATAGTGCAGCACCTGTGTTTTCCCCATGGGAATGGTCCCGCGAAGAACTATACATCCCCCGCCGAATTAAGGTAAGTACTTGGGAGCCCTGCCTGGAGTTTTCAGTGTATGTGCTTTGCGTGTGCAGTGATGTCATCACACAAGGCATGTTGCAGGGTAACCATAGAGCTTTTCTCAAATATAGAGCGTCCCCTGCTGCAACGTGCCCTGTGCAGTGATGGAACCTGCCCTGAGCCCATGATGCAGGGAGGGAGGGATACAAATCAAATCAAATCAATAAACAAATAGTCCGCCTAAGTTCACAGAATCAGCATTACTGTCAGACGGCCATCTAGCCTCTGTTTAAAAACCTCCAAAGAAGGAGCCTTTTTGTGACCTCATAGGGTTTTCAAAGCAAGAAACATTCAGAGGTGGTTTGCCATTGCCTGTCTCTGCGTCACAACCCTGGTATTCCTTGGAGGTCGCCCTTCCAAATACTGGCCAGTGTCAATCCTCCTTAGCTTCTGAGATCTGACAAGATTGGGCTGGCCTGGGCTATCCAAGTCAGGACAGATGTGCATATAATGCAAAATAGTTGACACAAGCACCCGGGGGGAAAATGAAGAATCGACACATTCAACAAAAATGTAGATTAATATGTCAAAATAGAACAGGGGTCATCTGATCTCCTCTAGCTGAAGTTGGTGGGTTCCCATATACGGGTCCTGTCTTTGCAAGAGCCAAACGGAGAGATGGTGGATGCTCAGTGAATGAAGCTCTCTGGGTTTTTTTTGTTTTATTTTTAAAGTTTGGTTACATAGGGGCCAAATTTGGACTGTGAGCAGGGTGAAAGGGGAGGGCAAGTTAAACTCTTTCC
>NW_015162054.1:140435-140940 GCF_001447785.1 Gekko japonicus
TGTGGCCTATTATGCTAATGAGTTCCTGCTGGGCGTGGCCAACTCGGGAGCCAGCCGGAACTCCGTTCCTGTGCGTTCCTGCCCCAAAAATAGCCCTGGGTATAAATAAAGTAAGCAATTAACTAACTAAATAAATAATAACTATTTTCCCCACTCGGGCAAACAGACGGGTACCCACGTCAGTCTGGTTTGGCTCTCAGCCTTCTAAGTATGATCTCAGGGAAATGTTTCCAAAATTGCCCCTTGGAATTCAATCCATATTTATTTCAGTTGTCTTTTAACAGCATCAACATGGGCTTGTGTCACATACAAGAGGAGGACAAATAAAGAAAAAGGGAATTATTTTCTGCCTCCCCTCCCACCGCTCATTTCTTAGCTATTGGAGAGAACTGTCTCCTTGTGCCTTCTTGAGAGACAGGAATGGATTTAGTATGTATTTGGGATAGGGCTGCCAAGTGGGGGCGGGGGGCGGGTAAACCCCCGCTTCGGAGGCCCGATTCCCACC
>NW_015162054.1:140960-143096 GCF_001447785.1 Gekko japonicus
CAACTCCGCCGCCCAAAGGGCACATTGGGGGCGTGGCCCCAATCGTCTATGGTTTCCCCTCCGACGATCGGGGCCACGCCTTCAATGTGATTGACGTCACGCGTCACTTCGCACGCACATCGACAGATGGCTCCCAGAGCCCGGCGAGGCTTCCCCGCACATAAGAAAAAATGACTTGGCAACCCTAATTTGGGACTCCCAAATACATGTAGACATAGGCACACTTCATTAATATTTCTGCAAGTCAATTAATTTTTAGCTCCTTATTGTTGACGTGCCTTGAAATGGTGTGGCTTCCAAAGGCACTTTTTTTTTTTTGCGTGCACAATACGGACGGCACTTTTAAAAAGCTGATGAAGGAAATCTCAATCCCTTGCTGTTTTGGGGTGATGGAAGAGCGAGACTCCTTCAAGCTAAATCATGGACGATGCGCAAAAGCGGTGTTCTGTTCCCTTTTTAAAAATGTTTCAGAAGTATGCAGTATGTAGTTTGTGACACAGAGGGAGGCTTCTACAGGTCTCACCGGGGGTCAGATTGGAGTACCTTGTAGCATTAGTACTGTTGATTAAAATGACACAGGCCTCAGAACTGGACGCTTAAAAGGCCAAATTACATGTGATACCGGGGTCTCCTGAATCTCCTGAAGCACGAGCCCTCAAAAGCAACCATGGCCCCGGTCACACAGGCAGGAAAATGCGGAGGAGAAGTATGGCTTGCCCCAGAGCAAAATAATGTGCGGCTGCGCAATCAGACGTCTGGTAGAGGTCCCATCGAGGTCCCGTGGTTAGGGGGGAGGTGCCAATCACAGGACAATCCTGCGGCGCGGCAAAGAAGCGGCCTCTCTAGCAAAAGGCTCTGCGGGTTTAACCCCTTCCAGGGCTGCAGAGGAATGCAAACTGTGTCCTCCGTCCGGTCCCCTCCAGGAGGAGCGTCAGCCGGGCCGCCCTCCCACCACGCCCCCCCTGCACCTCCCCCTCTGCCACTCGGTGCGGAGAGTTCCTTTCAAGCAGGCCAAACCAGGAGGGGGGGTATGGAAAAGAGGAGGGGGCTGTGTTGTTTGTTTTTAAACAAAGTGTGCGCATGTGCCGTTGGGTGCTTGTGTGCATCCCGTGGAGACTTGGGGGAAAAAAAACCTTTTAGCGACGGGACATGGGCAGGCGCCGGATGCCACAACCTACCACCGCTTCCCAGATGTGGCGCTGTGATTGCACCCGGAAAATCCGCCTATCTTCCGTCTCTGTAGCATGGCTAATGCTCCGTGTGACTGCAGCCCGTGAACGGGGAGCAGCAGTATGGATTGGGTCTGTCACACTAGGAAGGAGGGAGTGGCCTCTTCTCCCTAAGCAGTTTCCTTGAGCAGAAAAATGCCCTCTGCCCAGGCTGCACTTAGTCCCAGTGAGGAAAAAGACAGGCATAATATGGGTATCTGTCTTTTTTCACTTCTGCTATAGATTTGTATTTGAGATGCTGCTACCTTAAATCTTCCCTTTCTTCTTTTATGAGAGCCAGTTTGGTGCAGTGGTTAAGAGTGTGGACTCTGATCTGGGAGAACCAGGTTTGATTCCGCACTCCTCCACATGCAGCTGCTGGTGTGACCTCGGGTCAGTCATAAGTTCTTTCAGAGCTGTTCTCTTAAGGGCAGTTCTCTCAGAGCTCTCTCAGCCCCGCCTCCCTCACAGGGTGTCTGTTGAGGGGAGGGGGAGGGAAAGGAGATTGTAAGCCGCTCTGAGACTGCTTCAGGTAGTGACGGGTGGGGTATAAATCCAATATCTTCTTCTTCTTGAACTCACCAGTTCAGACATTACAAAGTTTTCATGTCCTCCCATGGGTCCTGCTGACAGACATGCTGTGGGAGTTTGATGATCAGATCTTAATTCTCAGGCCCATGTGGGGTGGTTTTGAGGTGGGACTATGGCTTAAGCTTTTACCCTGCCTAATTTCCCCAAACTAAAATGGCCTTGTGGAACACAAACTGAAATGACCTTTGGGGAAACATAGGTGTATTGATGGGCTACATGTAAGTCGCCCCATGGGACAACCAGCAGATCCAATTTAGATCCATTAGCAGTGTATAAATTGTGCAAGGGGAAGGATTAAGCCCCCTTTCTCCGTATGGTTCTGACTCACACTAGGCCT
>NW_015162054.1:144182-148047 GCF_001447785.1 Gekko japonicus
AACAGCTAAGTTGGGGCGGGGGGGGGGTTGTCGTCAGGTCACAGCTGACTTACGGTGACTCTGTAGGGTTTTCAAGGCAAGATACATTCAGAGGTGGCCAGCCATGGCCTGTGTCTACATTATAACCCTGGTATTCTTTGGTGGTCTCCCATCCAAATACTAGCCAGGGCCGACCCTACTTCGCTTCCAAGATCTGATGAGATTGGGCTAACCTTAGGCCATCCAGGATAACCCCTGAGCAGGGTTTTGGACCAGATGGCCTGTATGGCCCCTTTCAACTATGTGATTCTATGATTCTAAGTTCTAGCTTGGTTGCTATATCAAGTGCCTTCCAATCTTACCCTGGAAAGTATTCATTTCATGCCTTATGATCCAAGACCAGCCAACCCTGACATAGGAACAGAAGCTTAACACAAATAAAACATATAAAAACAATAACAATTCTTAACTTCTTGACACATTAAACTCAATGATACAATGAAAGCATCTGCCTCCTTATTGGCTGAGCCAAAGTGCAAAATTTGCTCATCTAAAGAGCGGGTTCGTTAAGGCAATCTGCAAGGAGAGTAGATATATAAAAGTGATCAAATTTACCAGGAAACCTAGATAAAATAGGAGTAATATACGGGGAACCAGCATCCTTATAAAATGCACAGTGAAGTAACATGTGTTTGACTGTTTCAATGGTGTTCAGTAGGCAAAAACACAAATGGTGGGAATAAGGGACACTTAAATAATTACCTTGCAGTTGAGCTGAAGGCGGAACATTGAAACAGGAGTCTTTGTCTGCGTGATTTATTTAAGATGGCATACAGAGGCTTCCCAGTGGCTCTTCCATCCAGACACTGACTAGACATAGAACAGCTAAGCTCTGGGTGGGTTGCTGTATCAAGTACCTTTCAGTCTTAACCTGGGGAGATAATAGACCTCGTTCTGAACCAAGCAATTCTAATATTCTCATGCCATTGCAGTGCTACGATTACAGTGTCAGGCTAGGATTCTGGAATACCCAGGTTTGAATCTCTGGTCTGTCACCAGCTAACTTGGGGCAAGTCTCTCTCTCTCTCTCCCTCTCCCTCCCTCTCTCTCTCTCTGCCTAATCTATCTCATAGGGTGGTGGTTATGAGGAAAGGTGGAGGAGCATAGAGTCATAAGCTGCTTTGGGTCCCCATGAGGGAGAAGAGCAGGATACAAATATATTAAAAGTAAACGAATAAGCCCTGACATGGATAGCCCAGGCTGGCCGGATCTCCTCAGAGCTTGGAAGCTAAACAGGGTCAGCCCTGGGAAGTCCTTGGATGGGAGGCCTCCAAGGAATACCAGAGTCAGGCTGAGGAGGCAGGCAATGGTAAACTATGGCCGTGATCACATGGACAGTTTGGCCCGATACAGCCACTCCTCCCCTCCAGATCAAATGGGTGCAGTCAGACAGCCACATCTGTCAGGCGTTCCCCAGCCATACTTATCCTGTCATAGGACAACTTGGAGCCAGGTTAAAAAGGTGCCACATGACAAGTGGTGTTTTTGGTTCCCCGCGCAATCATTGTGCATGGCCAGATGTCTGAACGCGGAGCAGCGCATGCAGAACAGATCTGGAAGTCTGAATCTGTAGATCCATTCTGCCGCTAGGGAGATGTCTTTTAAAAAAAGAAGCCTACATGCGCATGCGTGTGCATGTGCACATGTGTGTGTGCATATGCTCCTATGTGCGCACATTAATTTTGAGGTTTTTGTCAGCGTGCTCTGTGGCTGAGATGCTGCAATAATGTGGATGCTTTACCACGGGATGTCTCTACGGGTAACCCACAGCAGAGTGTGCTGTGTGGTTGATATGCCCCAGAACACTTTAAACCAGTTCAATTAGAGGCGGCACCATATGGCGCCAAGCCGCCACTGTGGCCATGGCCTATCTCTGATTGTCTCTTGCCTTGAAAACCCCACTTGGGGTCGTTGTACGTTGGCTGTGACTTGACGGCAACAACAACAAGTTCTACGTAATTTTTTTTACATGGATGTGCTTGTTTTGTTTTTAGCAACCGAAAGATGTGCTTTGGATCAGCATCAAGTACAAGCGGGCACTCCCTCTCAGTGCAACGGATTGTCCTCAGTGACTTTCATGTGTCTTTCTGGCTTGAAATTCTTCTACATGTTGGGGGTATTAAACAGAATGATTTAACCAGTCGGTTCTTTTTTTTAAAGGAAAAAATTATAATGGACTGGTCCTCTCCATTCATTTGCCAAGATGATCTCTCACTCTGGCTTGCTCTTTTCCTCCCCACCCACCTTCATTTCTCGTAAGATTAAAACCTCAGGACAGATACAGATTATGGGCAATTCCATCGCGGGCATCTCATCGTAAAATTAAGCAACATTATGCATGACTGTTGTGGCAGTTTTCACGTTACAGATTCCATTAGCAGTATATAAATATAAAATGATAATCAAGGTCAGGTACAAACTGTCGGGACTCTGGCCGTAATAAATGCAAAAGGATGAGAAAATTGCATCCAGAGGGAGAAGGGGGGGGGAGAAAGTCTGTGGCCTTTCTCCAAAACAAAAATTGAGCCGCAGAAGCAAATTAAAAGAGGGTATTTCAAGAGCACTTCAAACAGGTTGCCGTAATAGGACATAAATGACACGCAGCCTCCATCTATCTCACTAACGGAGATATTATGGCCTTTTGCCAAATGCCGAAGGAATTCCTGCCCCCCCCTTCCCAAATGTATAGATTGCTGAACTTCAGAACGTGCCAAAGGGAGGCAAAAGAGATAGCGGAAAGCTGTGTCCAGCAGGCTGTTTGGATGGGAGGGTGACTCCGAGAAGGGAATATGGGGTCAATGGGTCGAGGCCTAGAACTTCCTCTGCCATCGCTGAGCACTTGGCAAGTCTTACAGCTGCAGTTTAGGATTCCATTCATGAATAGTAATGGTCAGGGGTCATTTCCTGCAGGAGCGCACAGGAGCAGAGCTCCGGCAGTAAAGAGCCCAGGGGGTGGGCACATGCAACAAGCCCCGCCCCCTGCTCCCAGCAGCCCCGGGCCACAAGGAGCAAGAAGCAAATAGATAAGTTGCAGTGGGTGTTGCCTTCTGACACACTTCAGGAGATGTCATGGGGTGTGGCATATACAAATAAGTTATGCTAATGAGTTATGCTAATGAGCTCCTGCACCTCTTTTTCTACAAAATGACCCCTGGCTAATGGTGGTCTATACACAGGGTTGCCAACATCCAGGTGGTAGCTGGAGATCTCTTGGAATTACAACTGGTCTCTGGGCTACAGCCCGTCATTTCAGTTGGAGAAATATGTCTGCTTTGGAAGGTGGACTTTATGGCCTTCTACCCTGCAGAGGTCCTTTCCTGCTCTCCCCAGGCTTCACCCCAAAATCTCCAGGAGTTTCCCTACCTAGAGCTGGCAACCCTATATACAGGTAGCATAAAAGTGCTAGAAAACAGTGGAGGTAGGCTGGATTCTAGCACGTCCAACTGCAGACAGGAAGATCCCGTGTTGTCATGCTGCCCAGTGACATGGAGTGATCTAGAGAGCTGGATGAAGATCAGGAAGACCAACAAGCCCCGCCCCCTGCTCCCAGCATGACACCCCACTCGGGTCCCTCCCCTCCTTAAATCCCAGGCTCCACCTCAAAACTTTCAGGAATTTCCCAACCTAGAGGTTGCAGTCCTAGTGGCAGGGATCATCCCAGCCCCTACCACTGTATCTACCCTACCCTACCCTACCCTACCGTACCCTACCCTACCTTACCCTACCCTACCCTACCCTACCCTACCTTACCCTACCCTACCCTACCCTACCCTACCCTACCTTACCCTACCCTACCCTACCTTACCCTACCCTACCCTACCCTACC
>NW_015162054.1:148124-161147 GCF_001447785.1 Gekko japonicus
ATGAGCTGTGCCGTCGGGTGTGTGGCCTAATATGCGAATGAGTTTCTGCTGTTGGGTGTGGCCTATTATGCTAATGAGTTCCTGCTGGGCTTTTTCTACAAAAAGAGCCCTGACTGACCCGGTATCGAATTTTCACTCTGCCTTGGAAATTCATTGGGGAACCTAGGGCCAGTCACTCTCTCTCTCTCAGTTAGGGTTGTTGTGAGACGAGCGAGGGGAGAAATTAGGCACGGTGCCCCCCCCACGAGCTCCTCAGAGGAAGGGTGGAATTAAAATGTGTCAAATAAATATAGAACCAACACCAGAAACAAAGATCTGGGCCTCTCTCTCTGAACGGCATTAGAGTGCCAGCAACAGCAGTGGCTCGGAGGGGGAGCTGCTGGCAGGCTTGCCAACCTCCAGGCGGGCTGCTTCCCATGGTCTTTACTAAAGAGACTCAGGGAAATTCCTAGAGCATCACTATGCAGAGGCTTTTTTCCCCTCCCACTCCTCAATTCCTCGGGAGTGGGAAATTGTGGCTTGGGACCCTGGACAGGTCTATCTGACTCAGTTCAGCATTCTCCAACCACGCCCCATTCCTCCTTTAGTGACACTTTACGGGGCAACGGCGGTGGCGAGGACATTCCCCCAAATCTGTACCGATCTCTTCCTCTCCTTTCAAGCTAGTTCCTCAATACGTTGGTTTAAACTTACACTTCAGAGGGGAAAAGACTGCATCCTCTGTTTTTAGTACGAAGATATAAACCATTTTTTTCTTTCTTTGCCCAAGGTCAACTTTATGGCCATTTGAAATTATTTGTCTGCGGCACTCCGTAGGCAATTATGATTCGTGGGCAAAAGGTTTTGGCGTACTGCTGAGTACTCCTAAAAGGGGAGGAGGGAAATCAAACCTTGCTCTGCTACAATGTAGCACTTTCTGTTTTCCTTTTTAAGAATATTCACACCTTGATGTCTAAGCTTGATGCTGTAAATAATGTGAGGTCAGTTCCAGGTGATGCTGTAGCTGGCCTCCCCTGCTTCCCATGGTCTTTACTAAAGAGACGCAGGGAAATTCCTACAGCGTCACTATGCAGAGGCGTATTTTTTCTCCCACTCCTCAATTCCTCAGGAGTGGGAAATTGTGGCTGGGGACCCTGGACAGGTCTATCTGACACAGTTCAGCATTCTCCAACCACACCCCATTCCTCCTTTAGTGACACTTGACGGGGCAACGGCGGTGGCTTGGACATCCCCCGAAATCTGTACCTATCTCTTTCTCTCCTTTCAAGCTAGTTTCTCCGTAAGTTGGTTTAAACTTACACTTCAGAGGGGAAAAGACTGCATCCTCTGTTTTTAGTACGAAGATATAAACCATTTTTTCTTTCTTTGCCCAAGGTCAACTTTATGGCCATTTCAAATTATTTGTCTGCGGCACTCCGTAGGCAATTATGTCTTGTGGGCAAAAGGTTTTGGCGTACTGCTGAGTACTCCTAAAAGGGGAGGAGGGAAATCAAACCTTGCTCTGCTACAATGTAGCACTTTCTGTTTTCCTTTTTAAGAATATTCACACCTTGATGTCTAAGCTTGATGCTGTAAATAGAAATCTGGAGCCACCGATTTGAGATCTCTGAAGTTACCGTATAGCTGTTATGGAAATGAAACGTACACGCCTTTGGGGAAATCGCTTCCACAGGCGCTGTGATTTCTTTGCGTCCAAGAAGCAGTTTCAAGTGAAGGAAAATAGGGCAGTGAAAGATTGCAAAGAAATGCAGACTAGGATTTTAAAGATGCCATGTCATGAATAGGAAATATATGTACATAAAGGGCTTCAGCAGAAGACTCTCTTCTTTTGTGCCGGCAGGAACTTTTTAATTTAGGACTGCTCGGGGAATATTTGTAACCAGATGAATTTTCAAAAGCAAAAAAACCCCCCCTAATCTAATTTTTGGGTCGACTCTAATCTGTTTTGTGAGTTTCCAAAAACTGGGCTCTCGTTTAGCCTGAGCTGCCAACGTCTTTCTCCAACAGGGCTTATGTGCCATTCACAGAGGACCGATAGGTAGTGTTTTTAACATTGTCTCCACAGTCGTGGTTAGAGTGTCGTCTCAGATCTGGGAGACCCAGTTTCGAATCCTTACTCATGCCGTGGAAACTCACTGGGTGACCTTGGGCCAGTCATTCTCGGGCAGCCTAACTTCCCTCACAGTGTGGTTGTGAGGATAAAATGGGGGAGAGGAGACAAATGGAAGAGAAGAAGAAGAGGAGGAGGAAGAGATTGGATTTATACCCCGCCCTTCACTCAGAGCGGCTTACAATCTCCTTTCCCTTCCCCTCCCCACAACAGACCCCCTGTGAGGTAGGTGGGGCTGAGAGAGCTCTGAGAGAACTGTCCTTGAGAGAACAGCTCTGACAGAATGATGGCTTGCCCAAGGTCATCCAGCAGCTGCAAGTGGAGGAGTGGGGAATCAAACCTGGCTCTCCCAGATTAAAGTCCACGGACTTAACCACTACACCAAACTGGAAGCTGCTTTGGAAAAACAGAGAAAAGAATATAAATGGATAAAGATCGATCCGTACATTTTTGTGTGCCATGCAGCTGTTCAAAGCACAGGAGCCCTGCCAGGAAAAAGACTTTTTGTGTGTGGGGGTCTATTGCAGCCTGCTCTCATTTCCAGATGATACAGACCAACTGTGCATTGGGCTCAAAATGCAAAACACCCCCCCACACACACACACAAAGTCAGAACCGAGCCACTTCACAGCTGTGCCTCTTGAGATTTATCATTAAGCTATTAATAGAGCATTTTAAGATTTGACATAAGACAACGGAGAAAGAAGTACAAAGAGCTGGTGACTTATCTACAGACAAACTCAATTGGATACAAATGGTTATTTCTGGAAGGAGTGGCTTTTAAGATGAAAGATAAAAAAAGAAAGAATTGACTCTGTGTTTAAAGCCAAAGAATTCCTAAAGATTCAGCTGGGAAAGGGAGAGGAAGAAGGAAAAGATGATGACAACAGCTTGAGTGGCGAATTGGAAACGGAATCTTCTGGAGAAGACTCTCTGGCGAAGCAAGGGGCTGCTGCTCCAAAAAGTCCCTATAAACTGAGGAAGAGACGAGGAAAAGAGAAATAGAGGCTGAAGGATTCTGAAATGTGCCTTGAAGTAAATGATGTAAAAATGTGATGATGGGGGGTATGGTTTCTAAGCAGTTAAATTTGTTAAAGAAAAGTGAAAAGGTGTGAAAAAACTTAATTCATATTGACTTAAACGAGTTATGATTTACTGTAACTAAGCTTTTTTGAGGATCTCCTCTGTTGGGTTTTTAGGTATTAGTTGGTTTCTTTCCTTTTTCCGAATATATGTAGTACCCCATCCCTATTATTTTCTGTAGTATTGTAGATTAGATATATAAAAATAATAAAAAATCCCCTCCGGGGGCTTCAAAAAAAAAAAAGATTTGAAGCAACACCCTGGAAGCAGTTTTACCAGGACTAAGAGCAGCACGATATGCAAATGAAAAAAAAAATACCCCGAGGGGTAGCCATGTTGGTCTGTTGCTGTGAAAAATGAAAAGCACAGTCTTGTGGAAATTTAAAAACTAACACATGATATTGCAGCATAACGTTTCATGGGCCCAGGCTGACTCTCTTGCTGTGATAAATCCTGGCATGGCCTGCTGGCCCTTGAGAGGCCGGTGGGGAAAAAACGGAGGCAAATTGAAAGGTGTGCTGGCATCACACCTGTGCGTGACATCACTTCTGTCCGGCAAAAAACGGACGTGACATCACACCAATCGGGGGGGGGGCACTCTAGGATTTGCCGAAAATGTTATGCTTTGACCATAGAATTTTTCTGAATCCTAGAGTATCTCCCCACATCATGGCATGGTACCAGTGTGCCCATCCACACCACCCAAATGCTTCCGGGGGCTCCAGCCTGCAGCCTGGCAACTGTAGCTCAGACGTACTGGGGGGGAAGTGATAGCATAAAATCTAATGAAATTAGTTGTTCATGAGAAGGAGTAGGAGGAGTGGGGCTAAGAGAGCCCTTTCGAGAATGGCTCATGAGAGAACAGCTCCAAGAGAACTTGTGACTGACCCAAGGCCACACCCGCAGCTGCATACGGAGGAGTGGGGAATCAAACCCGGTTCTCTCTGATTAGAGTCCATGCTTCTAACCACTACACCAAACTGACTCTGCTGTGTTAGGTACATTCTTTAACTGGAGATGCTAAGGACGTTCGGCAAAACTGAGTAACAGCCCTCTCCTAATGTAATCGATTGAGTCTAGCTGCACGGCGAAGCACACCTTTCTGGGAGTCAGCGGAACTGAATAACTTGGGAGTTGCTGCTGAGCTGAGGAGACCCACTGAGTATTGCTCCCTGGGTGAATTGACATGTCGCTTTTCAAGGTACAAGCTGTGGGACAAGTAATGAGAATGAGGGGGTGGCCAGCTGTAGGGAGGCATCATTGGGGCCCAGGGGCCCAGGCCATGCAACCATGGATGGAGCTGCAGTGTTCGAGGATGGAGCAGAGGGGCAAGGGGGCAGTGCCAACAGAAAATGTGGATGTATCACTCACCACCTCTCTTGGTCTCATTAGCTGGAGAGATATCCAGGTGGGCATCCATGTTAGTCTGGGCAGGAACGCACAGCAACGGAGTTCCGGCTGGCTCCTGAGGTGGCCACGCCCAGCAGGAACTCATTAGAATAATAGGCCACACCCAACAGCAGAAACTCATTAGGATTGGCTACATTAGGGGTGTGTGGCCTGACATGCAAAGGAGTTCCTGCTACAAAAAAAGCCCTGGTTTTGACCACAAACAAGGTCAACAGAATAAGAAGCAAAAGGTGGGTGTGGCTGGATAACTACACTTCTGGTAACATGGGGGTGCTGCCTAATGTGCTGTGCTGTCAGGGGTGTGGCCCAATATGCTAATGAGTTCCTGCTGTTGGGTGTGGCCTATTATGCTAATGAGTTCCTGCTTGGCTTTTTCTACAAAAAGAGCCCTGGAAGTCATAATACAACATTAGAGTCCAGTGGCACCTTGAAGACCAACAAAGGTCAAGGTATGAGCTTTCGTGTGCAAGGCACACTATTTCAAATACATTGGGATGGTGTGTAAGGTTCAGACTTATAGACAGGGGAATTGACATGGAACATGATGATGTTTAAGATATGCAAAGTCCAAAATAACAACCGGTTTGCTTCCCACAATTAGAAGAGACACCTTTGGGAGGGGGAGGAGGAGGAGGAAAGGAGGAGATTGGATTTATACCCTGCCCTTCACTCGGAGTCTCAGAGCGGCTTACAGACTCCTTTCCCTCCACCTGTGAGGTGGGTGGGGCTGAGAGACGAAAAGGAAGGAGAGGAACCCAGTATAACAAAAGTAGACAAACACCAGATTTGGAAAAAAAATTGTGAAATAAAATGGCCACACCTGTATTGGTTACAGCTGTAAGAAGCATTGGTGAAGCATGCCCCCCCCCCGGATCCAGACCATTGGCTGGCCCCCACCAGTCGCTATACTCCATCATCCTCCATCACACCCAGCCAGCCAGCTTGGGTGGAGAATCGTGGGATGGCAGGTTGGGAGAGTCCACATGGACAATTTCCCATCAGTGATCTCTCCTGCCAACTGCTCACGAGGGAAAGTGCTGGTAGTCCCAGAGCAGACTTGCTCCCATAAGCCCTCACACCAAGACCCCTTACGGGGGTCCCCGTATCCGGGAAATGGCACGCAGGCCAATTCCCGTGAACTGATGAGAGCCCACCCCCCAGCCACGTTGGGACCCTTCAATTGGTCCCTGGGGGAGTGCGGGAGGCCCAAATTCCCCACACCTCTACACCCCGCCCCCACCCTCAAGCTGACTCTCGTCTCCCCCCCACTTGGTACTGCAAAAATCAGGCCGCAGCTAAGTCAGGCCCTCTCCACTTGTGATATGACTGTTGCGACTGCCCTGAGCCTGCTCGCGGGGGAGGGCGGGAGAGAAATCAAAACAAATAAATAAATAAATAAATAAACGGCTAAAACGGACCTTGTTCCTGTTTGGTGTAGTGGTTAAGTGTGCGGACTCTAATCTGGGAGAACTGGGTTTGATTCCCCACTCCTCCACTTGCAGCTGCTGGATGACCTTGGGCAAGCCATCGTTCTGTCAGAGCTGTTCTCTCAAGGCAGTTCTCAAAAGAGCTCTCTCAGCCCCGCCTACCTCACAGGGTGTCTTGTTGTGGGGAGGGGAAGGGGTAGGAGTTTGTAAGCCACTCTGAGTCTCTGAGTGAAGGGCGGGGTATAAATCCAATCTCTTCTTCTTCTTCCTTCTATTAGATGAAAAAAACCCTCAACTGGCAATTGGACAGCAGAGTGTGGGGGATTATCATGTTGATGGGAAATGGCCCAGTTTGAAAACCCTAGTGGCAACCCTGGGCAAAACCTGACCCTCCACTTTTTTTTTTTTAATGTTTGCATGAACTAGCTTGGGGCTGAATGATTGACAGGTCAGGTAAAAAAAATAATCAAATGAGTGCTGCTGTAAATAAATGCACAATACAGTCGTTTAAACAGCAGGCCCATTTTTAAAGCGACTCTATAATAAGCAGTTTCCCAAACTCTCCATAAATCATTTTTTAATCTCTTCCCTGCGCTCAAAAACAGCCATTTTCACCCCTCCCTGTTTTCTAATATTTTTGTAATCAGTTTACAATGACTTGGTTTTGAAATTTACTTACCAAAATAAATGGTAATGAATTTCATTCTGCAGAATGAAGCCGGTGCGGCTGGGAATGTGCGGCTGGTTTTAAGCTCGGAAATTGGATTTGGAAATGTCTTCCCACCTGTCTGCTCAAGCTAATCCCTTTATATAAATAAAAAAGAACAAGGGTTTCCATGATATGAAAGCTAGGGATGATCATGAAATTCTGTGCTGCCAAATTCCTCCGCCAAATCTGATCTGTCCATTCACTGCTACGACAGATCAGAATGGACCCAGCGGAGATTAATTTTCCTCGCTTCCCGGACTCCTCTGCCTATAGGGATGGTGTATTGACATCCCTGTTTCCCAGAAACAGTGTCGGACCTCAATGTCCGTGCAGCCAAACACAGATTAAATGTATGTCAGTGAAGTAAAATAGGGATTCAAATCTGCATTTTGGAGTGAAAAGCCGGAAGAAAGACTGAAAGAAGGGAATGGAACGCTGATGCAAAAAGTAATCCAAAAATATAATGATGGAACAGCCCAGGGGGAGGGTGTATTCATCCTCAGTGACCTGGATGGCCCAGGCTAGCCCGATCTCATCAGATCTCGGAAGCTAAGCAGGGTCGGCCCTGGTGAGTACTTGGATGGGAGACCACCAAGGGATTCCAGGGTTGCTGTGCAGAGGCAGGCAGTGGCAAACCACCTCTGTCCATCTTTTGCCTTGAAAACCGCATGAGGAGTTGCCCTAAGTCTCGGTGGCACAGTGTAGATTGGTTGCAGAAGCATTCAGTAGGATGCATAGATCATCTAGTGGTGTGAATGTGGGACTTGGTATCCCAAAAGGAACTAAAAGCTGCAGCAAACAGTAAACACTCCGATTCCAGAAACTTGGGAGCTGGAGCCAGTTCTCAATTTCCTGTCTATCTAGCAAGATTAGGATCTTTCCAGGTGTTCTGATAACATTCTCTGGATGTCTTATGGGTAAGATTAGAGCTTTGGAAAGAACCCTTAACCAATACAACAACTGAAGACTTGTTCCCAGGGGTCGTTTCATAGAAAAAGAGCTAGGGGAACTCATTAGCATAGCTCATTAGCATATGCCACACCCCCTGACATCACCGGAAGTGTGTCATAAGGCCACACACCCCACCCCCAATGGTCCTGGCTGCCGCAGCTGGCCTTGCAGCTCCACTGCCTAGCCCCATGAGGGGCCCGGCGGTGGACCTGCAAGGCTGGCGGGAGTGCAAGGAAGCCCCGCGAAGGCCCTCCCTGGCCCCAGGCAGGCAGGGGTGGGGAAAGGCAGGGAGGGAGCAACTTTCCCTCCCTCTTCTCCTGCCTCCTCCGGGCTGAATGAGGGCCGGAAGCGGGGCAGCAGGAAACAGGGGGCGGGGCTTTGTCATGTGCCCTGCCCCCCGTACCTCACCCGGGGGAACTGCGATCCCCCGCGATTCCCCTAGAAATGACCTCTGCTTGTTCCTAGGCATTCTCTCCCCAGTGGATACTCTACAGTTCCAGGCTATTATTCCCTTCTTTTGTGGCATCTTTTATTTGTCCCTCTTTATTCCTTAACTTTTAAAATCTAGCCTTTCAAGTCCCAAGAAATCTGATAGCACAAGAGATACAAAAAAAACAAAACCGAAAACCAGGAGGAAAACATGCATTAAAACTGACCCCGTAAAAAACAAACACTTTGATTGGTGAAGATTACAACTGGCAAATGGTAGAAGTCACCATCTTTGCTGGCTGGTTTTTAAAAAACAAACAGGCAATCATACACACTAAATAATGCACTTTCAATCCACTTTCAATGAGCTTTCCAACTGGATTTTTCCAGTTCACACAGTGGCCCATTCTGCATCTAGCATTTGCTCCATTGTTTTACCCAACCCACACTGGAACAGAAAAAGTTGTGACTCAAAACCACATTAAAATACCCCAGGCCAACGCCATATTGACTGCAGAGTCACCCCTGAATAGCCATAAAACGGCCATAAATCTATGCAGATGGTTACCATAAAACTGAGAGATCAAAGGAAGTGAAAATGGCATGCAGTGCGGAGTCTACAATAAAACCCAATAATTTAAGAAAGTGAAAGTGGCATGCAGTGTGGAGGCTACAATAAAACCCAACAATTTAAGAAAGTGAACGTGGCATGCAATGTAGAGGGGAATTTCTGTTCCAACCTGGGTTTGGTAGAACAGTGGAGCAAATGCTAGATGCAGACTGGGCCACTAAAATCCAGGCTGGAGTCACACACACTAAATAATCTACTTTCAATGCACATTCCAACTGGATTATTACTGTGTGAACTGGCAAAATCCAATTCGAAAGTGGATTGAAAGTGGATTATTTAGTGTGTGTTGTGACCGCAGCTCCGGTCGCAAAAGTGCATTGAAAGTGGATTGAAAGTGCATTAGTTAGTGTGTGTGTGATCACAGCCTATCACCGCTTATAGGACATGTCCAAACTGGCGGCTTGGCATGATGTGGTGCCACTTCTAATTGAACTGGTTTAAAATGTTGTGGGGCATATCAACCACACAGCAAACCCAGCTGTGGGTTACCCACAGATGCATCCTGTGGTAAAGCATCCACATTATTGCAGTGCTTCGGCCACAGACTGCACTGCCAAAAAAATTCCAACATTCATGTGCATATGCGCACATGTGCATATAAGCAATTAAAAAAAAGATGCCTCCCTAGTGGCAGAATGGATCTGCAGGTTCAGACTGCCAAATCCATTCTGCGCATGCTCCCCCGTGTTCAGACATCCGGCCATGCGCAATGAATGTGCAGGGAAACAAAAACACCACTTTGGAGGTGGTGGCTTTTTAACCCGGCTCCAAGTCGTCCTCTGATGGGGTGAGTATGCCCGGGGAATGCTTGACAGATGTGGCTGTGTGACCGGGCCCATTTAATCTATTTGTGAGATGTGCCTATATCGGACCAAACTGCCAGTCTGAACGCAACCATAGTCTCGCTCTCACAGCAAGAGGATATCAGCTGAACACAGTTGGGTCACTGCAATGGGACAAGAATTCCAAAGTCCACCACTCACTGCTCTTAATCCGCTTCCCCACAATCCATTTCTAATCCAGGCTCCACCAAGATAAAAACAGCTAATGATGAGACATGCATGGTGTCTCAGCGGTATAGAGTTGCCAAATCTGGGTTGGGAAATTCAGATTTTGAGGGGCAGAGGTTGGGGAGGGCAGAGGTTGGGGAGGGAATGGGCCCCAATGAGGTTTAGCACCATAGAAAAGTTTAAAGGTAAAGGTTCCCCTTGCTTGAGAGCTAGTCGAATCCGACTCTCCATTTCCAAGCCGAAGAGCTGGCCCTGTCCGAAGACATTTCGGTGGTCATGTGGACAGCATGACTAAATGCCATAGAACTCACCCCCTAAAGCAATAATTTTCTCCAGGGGAACTGATCTTTGTAGTTTTGGAGAGAAGTTGTAATTCTGGGAGATCTTCAGGCCCCACCGGGAGGCTGACAATCCAAAGGCAGTGGCTTGATACATTTCTTTTATCTCTCTCTGTAGGTGTCCTTAGTGTGGAATTGCCGAAAGGGGGCCATTAAGCACTTGAGAGCCCACAATTCATAGCTGCTTATTTTTTTGAAGCTTGGTGAATCAGAAGCTATAACGGCAATTGCGATGGATGATACCTACAGTGTGAGACACGAGGGCCAACCTACATGTTACGCGAGAAGTCCACGACTTGATCTCAGCCATGGGGGGAGGCTGTGTTCTCCATTGGGGAAGCTGTGAGAAAGGGGAGGGGATGTTTAACCCTTTAGGGTTGTCAGTCTGCGGCTGGAGAACTCCTAGGATTACAACTGAACTACAGACTACAGAGATCAGGTCCCTTGGAGAAAATGGCTGCTTTGGAGGCTGGACCCTATGGCATTATATTCTGCTGAGGTCCCTACCCTCCCCAAACTCCACCCTCCTGTCAGCTAAAGCTGCCATGAGTGTGGTGTGTGTTTCTAATTGCTTCGCATTCCTTCCCATGCGCTTAATTCCCTCCTAGCTGTAATGCTTATCTATCAAGGTTACTGGAGGAGTTGGTAGTGTCTAGGTTTCGTGGGAGCTTTTCTCGTTCCCAGCTTTGCGGCCGTTAGAGAATACACCAAATGCCCGCGTGCGGGAGGGCATCTAATTGGGTAGTGCTTGGGGGGAGGGGCGCATACGAATGCTTTATATCCTATTATGCACATAGGTAACCCGCCATTCCTAACAGTGTTCATGTTACTGCATCTATGGCTTTTCAATAAAAGTAAAACCTTCCTGGAAGCGTGTACTTCGTTGTCTTGCTGTGGATCCTGACACCTCCCCGCCCTCCCCAAAATCTCCACAAATTTCCCAGTCCAGAGTTGGCAACCCTGTTCCCCATGCATTACCTTTCTGATCTAAATTGCCTTTGCAGTGCTCCCATGTTAAGCTTCCCCACAGCAACATTTCCCTGAGTATGTTAGAGCCAGTCTAGGTAGCGGTTAGACAGGAAGACAAGCACGTGGGAAATTCGGGCTTGAATCCCAACTCTACAATGGAAGCTCACTGCGTTTCCCTACCTCACAGGGCTGTTGTGAAGATATAATGGAGGAGGGGACAATGGTGATCTAAGTCACTTTCGGTTCCCATGTGGGACTGTGGGAGAAAAGCAGGATAGAAATATCTAAATAAATTAATTACCACCACCCCCAATGCTCCCTCTAAGCTGTGGAGTCTTGTGAGCAAAATTTCCACTTTGTGAGCTCCTGGCACTAAAGTTGTGAGTGAGCGATTTGGCTACTGCATAAATTAGTTTGCTTCCTGAGCTGAGACTAAAACGTGTGAGCCAGAGGCTAAAAAACTGTGAGCTCGCTCACACTAACTCAGCATAGAGGGAACACTGTGCCCCCGCTACAAAACAAAAATCAAAATGTCCCAGAGATCCGATTGTGGCTGCTTAGCATGACATGTAGTTTGGTCCTAAAATGTGGACCGTTCTTTTGAACTCCCGGCCCAGCCAAAGTATCTACTTGACCACAGGAGTTTCTAGCAAAATCTGGCTGCCGTCTCGCACGACATTTCCCAACTATGATACTGCAAATTTCGTAGAGAAGATTTTTTTTGAAGGAAAAAGGGATGAATCCATTTACCAAAAAAAACAATATATTATTTAGATTCACAAAGTTACCAAAATAACAAAGCATGCATAATGAAGAGGCTATTTTGAAGTCATAAATCATACTTATGACAGTAAGTAGGTGTCACATGCCCATGTGCCTGCCATTTTAAAAGAGTCGGGAGAGGTGCTTTTCGTTGGGAAAAAAAATGTTTTAGGGAGTATCAGCAGCTCTTGCCCTCTGAAGCAGATCTTCAAGTTTACTTATGGCTTGCTGTGTCCTCTGGTGGCTTTCTTCTGCTCTTCTCCGGGTTTCCGGTCTTCTGGCACACGTGGCCTGTTCTTTCAGTCAAGTTATTCAAAAACAACAAAAATGCAAACAGCATAATATGTTGTAAAGGTTCGGGGGGGGGACACTCTTGACACCCTTTCCCACCTCTTCTTAATAAGTTCCAAATACCCCCCCCCCAGGAAGCAATCTACAAATTCTCAGAGGAATAGGGTTGTCATCTTCCAGGTGGTGGCTGGAGATCTCCTGGGGTTACAACTGGTCTTCAGATGACAGAAATAAGTTCCTCGGGAGCAAACAGCTGCCCTAGAGGGTGGTATCTAGGGATGTGCATTCGGTTCATCTGAACCGAATATACCCCTGAAAATGGCCCATTCGGGGCCCTTTCGAGCTGCTGCGGGCTGATTCAGATTCTCTGATCTGAATCAGCTTGCCACCGAATTGCTGCCGACATTCGACGGCAATTTGGCCCCATTATATTCTATGGGCCATTGTAGTCAGTGGCAAAAACATAGGGTATATTCTGGGGGCTGGCAGGGAAGGGGTTTGAGGGAGAGGCTCCAAACTCGCAGGGTAGCTGCTGGGGTTTTCCCCCAAGATACCCACCAAGTTTCCAGAACATTGGACCAGGGGGTCCAATTCTACGGGCCCCCAAACAGGTTGCTCCCATCTCCTCCATTGTTCTCTATGGTGGGGAAAAAGTTATGTTTTTCCCATGGAGCTGTTAGTGGCTCTGGGGGGAGGGGTTTGAGGGAGAGGCTCCAAATTTTCAGGGTAGCTTTGGGAGCCTCTCCCTACATAAACCCCCATGTCCCAAAGCAATTGGACCAGTGGGCCCAATTCTATGGGCACCCAAATAGGTTACCCCCATTACCTCCATTGTTTCCAATGGGGAAACCCAGCGAGTAGCACTTAAGGCAGGCAAGCAGGCAGCACCCAGCAGTCAGACTC
>NW_015162054.1:161365-162319 GCF_001447785.1 Gekko japonicus
GTTAACTCACTTTTAATGCTTTAAAAGTTGTGCAGGGACATTTCCACACTTAATCTCTTGCCTGCCTCATCCAGCAGCATACTCTGGTTGCCATATCAGCTCCCCTATGGCAGGACCTCTTGGGGTAAAAAGGAAGCCCCAATTCCTTGGCCAATGCCTCAGAAATGACTCCCTCCCGCACCCCAGGCCAGCAGTCCCCTACAAGGACACTGGGGGGGGGGCAGACCCATCCGGGACCGCTCCTGTCTACCAGGTTTTGGCGCATCTCCATCGGAGCACGAAATCCTAAAAGCCTGTAAGGGGAAGGGGAACTTCACAAGCATGAAACAGTTTGGTGAATGTGTGGTGAAATCAACGACTGGTTCAAGCCCCCGAAACTTGCAGCACCTCCTGAAGATCTCCAAGGAGAGGGGGCACAGTTGCCTCTTCAGAGAGCCCATTCCGCAGAGGCGAAGCCTCAATGGAAAAGGCCCAGGCTCTGGTCACTGCCTGACAGGCCACCCTAACTGGTGGGATAGCCAACAGATGGCTGCCAAGATACCTTTTCCCACCATAGAAAACAATGGAGGGGATGGGGGCAACCTGTTTGGGGGCCTGTAGAATTGGACCCCCTGGTCCAATGTTCTGGAAACTTGGTGAGTACCTTGGGGAGGGGCTCCAGCAGCTACCCTGTGAGTTTGGCTCCAGCAGCTACCCTGTAACTTCTCACCTCTCCCTCAAACCCACTTCTCTCCAGCCCCCAAAATACACCCAAAGTTTTCACCATTGACTTCAAAGGCCCATAGGATATAATGGGGCCGAAAGTGACATTAGGCTGGCCAAAAGACTCCCCAATGGCTGGAACTGCCGAAATTGACATGCGGGAGTCTTTCTGCGGCCAAAATTGATTCTGCCCGATTTGGCTGAATCCAAATCGGGCCAGTTTTTTTTTTTTGCACACCCCTAGTGGTATCT
>NW_015162054.1:163041-168068 GCF_001447785.1 Gekko japonicus
GCACATCAGCAACACATGCACCGAAATGAATTTTACAGAATTTTGCAGTGGATCTTTGGAAGAATGTTGAACAGGACACCGAATGCCACGCACAAGTAAGGAACAGAACGAGTGACATTTGTCTAGGCATAGTCACAGCACTCAAAGCCAATTCTAGGGATAAACCACAGGAAGCCAGATTCAAATTAAATGCAATGTAATCCCTACCCCACAAACACACACACACAAGAGTCACATTACATAATATATTTTTCTCTATTCAGAGATCAACATACTTTTTTACCAATACATGGGAATAGTTTGAAGAAAGAAGGAAGAAAAGTTCCATGAATCAACAAACCAAAATTCCCCAGAAGTATTTTGATTTTCAAGAGAATAATTAACGGCACAGAAGGCAGATGACTGAAAACCAAAAACATCATTCGAGATACGCATGAACTGATTCAAAGAGGTATTGATTTGGAACTCGGCATCTTCTCTTTAGTTCCTTTTTGCCGTTTTTCATTAAACTTTGAAAATGTATGTATATTTCTAAGCACACAGACGTTAACCCTCCATGGCGGAGACAAATGTGTGTATCAGATTAATGGCAAAATGCTGCCAACTATTTCTTTTATTCTAATGCATGTGCAACAGAGCACATTCTGTAGCCCACCCTTGCCAAAGATTTACTGTAAAGCCGCAAGTGTATATTCCGAGAATGACTTTGAATGGTTCAAACACTATAAGTGCTTTCTGTGTGACTGATAGAAGCACAGGTCAAGCATATCATGGTATACCCTGACACTGTAAGTTGAATATCATCTCCTTTTACAGAGCAGTGGTTCCTAACCTTTAATCCACTCTCACCCACCAAGAACGCAGTATTATCTATGAATGCCCTCTGAGCTACAAGTTTTCAACAAAGGGCTGCAAGGATATCATATATAAGGAGAGATATCCTTGCAGTCCTTTGTTGAAAACTTGTAGCTCAGAGGGCATTCATAGATAATACTGCGTTCTTGGTGGGTGAGAGTGGATTAAAGGTTAGGAACCACTGCTCTGTAAAAGGAGATGATATTCAACTTACAGTGTCAGGGTATACCATGATATGCTTGACCTGTGCTTCTATCAGTCACACAGAAAGCACTTATAGTGTTTGAACCATTCAAAGTCATTCTCGGAATATACACTTGCGGCTTTACAGTAAATCTTTGGCAAGGGTGGGCTACAGAATGTGCTCTGTTGCACATGCATTAGAATAAAAGAAATAGTTGGCAGCATTTTGCCATTAATCTGATACACACATTTGTCTCCGCCATGGAGGGTTAACGTCTGTGTGCTTAGAAATATACATACATTTTCAAAGTTTAATGAAAAACGGCAAAAAGGAACTAAAGAGAAGATGCCGAGTTCCAAATCAATACCTCTTTGAATCAGTTCATGCGTATCTCGAATGATGTTTTTGGTTTTCAGTCATCTGCCTTCTGTGCCGTTAATTATTCTCTTGAAAATCAAAATACTTCTGGGGAATTTTGGTTTGTTGATTCATGGAACTTTTCTTCCTTCTTTCTTCAAACTATTCCCATGTATTGGTAAAAAAGTATGTTGATCTCTGAATAGAGAAAAATATATTATGTAATGTGACTCTTGTGTGTGTGTGTGTGTTTGTGGGGTAGGGATTACATTGCATTTAATTTGAATCTGGCTTCCTGTGGTTTATCCCTAGAATTGGCTTTGAGTGCTGTGACTATGCCTAGACAAATGTCACTCGTTCTGTTCCATACTTGTGCATGGCATTCGGTGTCCTGTTCAACATTCTTCCAAAGATCCACTGCAAAATTCTGTAAAATTCATTTCGGTGCATGTGTTGCTGATGTGCATTTGGAGACATGCTTAATATATGTTCCAGTTTGTGTTTTCATAGTATTTCTATTATAATAATTGTAGCCGGATAGCTGGTCCTGTATCCGGTTCGGAGAGTGACTCTGCAGGGCCCATGTGGTTGCTGGGCACCTCGCCTGGCCCGACTGGAAGGAGTGATGATAGGTGACAATAATATTTATTTAGATATTTACCCAATTCACCCCCACCCCCAGATCCCAAACATGGCAGTGGAAAATGGTTTCAGGACTCACCTCTGAAATAAATGTAGAGTTGCTTTACAAATGTACAGAAGGTCTTGGTGTAGTGGTTAAGTGCGTGGACTCTAATCTGGGAGAACCAGGTTTGATTCCCCACTCCTCCACTCACAGCTGCTGGATGACCTTGGGCAATCTGTAGTTCTGATAAGAGCTGTTCTTGAAAAAGAGCAGTTCTGTCAGAGTTCTCTCAACCCCACCTACCTCACAGGGTGTCTGCTGTGGGGAGGGGAAGGGAAAGGAGATTGTAAGCCGCTCTGAGATACCTTTGGGTAGTGAAGGGTGGGGTATAAATCCAATCTCCTCCTCCTCCTCTTCTTCCTCACCAGGGCCAGGTTTCCCTTCTGAAATGGAGGTAAATGTTTTACGGACAAATGGGTACATTTTATTGCAACATTGCAAAAATAAAAGAGAGGGCAGCACCCAAAATGGGCATAAATGGGGGGGGGGACCTCAAGCAATTGTCAGGGGAGAATTTATTGATATAAATGAATTAGCCAACCTGGTCTGAGAGGTACCTACATCAGAGATAATCGCTGCAATTTCTCCTTATCAAAGGGAGCTTCCAATGAATTTTCATTGGTAAAGCATGTAGCCAATATATGCTTTCCAAAGTGAAATCCTGTGGAAGTCCCTTCTGATGAGGAAATATTGTAGCTGCTCTCCCAATGAAAATTCACTGACGTGCTGAACAATTGAACTGTATGAACACATTCTCCATTGGCTGCTGCTTGGATTCCTTCCTTCCTTCCTTCCTTCCTTCCTTCCTTCCTTCCTTCCTTCCTTCTTTCTTTCTTTCTTTCTTTCTTTCTTTCTTTCTTTCTTTCTTTCTTTCTTTCTTATTGTTGCCAGCTTACAAGATGGAGAATCAGTGCTGAAAGAGAACCTCTCTTCCTTTCTTACCCCTTCCTGAGGTTCTATCGCATCTCTTCCTGTCAAGGAAATCAGGAACTAATCATAAAATGAAGAATAATGGTGATGGATGAGATCTTGGAAGCAATGAATGAGGGATGAGGCAACCTCCTTGCATGTGTCAACCTGCCCCAACTTCATCTTCATGTTGGAATATACAAGGTTTATAGTGCACCTACTTATGAAGAAGACCAGAAGATCACCCTACAGGGGGACAGCTGAAGGACTACTAGTTAGCATAGCTAGATTAGGGACCTCCCACATTTTCAAATCATGTCCTTCCTTCTCCTGATTGGCTCTTCTGGAGACTTCCTGCTCCTGCAGAGCTTCCTTCTTGTTGTTGCACACTTAAACTCTGCCAACAGCTCTCTCTTCTCCACTGTAGTAGAGCTAAAGGTAGACTAGGCAACTCTATTTCAGTGCCACAAATATTTCCTTTTAGAAAGGAAGCACTGCAATTATTGTGGGTGGAGACGAGGCTGGACAAAGGATGGGAGTGAATTGTGTGGCTGGCTTGTTTCCCCTGCCCAGTACCGCCCCCCAGCCACCTCACCGCTATGCTATTGGCTAAGGGGAGGGGGAAGTCCTAACTTTCCCGCCGCTCGGCCATCCACCCCACCCATCCTCTGGCTGCCTCTCCCTCCCTTGACCAGCCCCACAAACTCTGGGCTGCGATGAGTCAGGCCTTTCTGCTTTAGGGTTGCCAGGTTCATTTTGCCTGCCAGTGGGGGGAAGGGGGGACATTCCAGGATGGGGGGGACGTGACATCCCCCCATCCCCCCCAAGCAGCGACATCGCACGCAATGTGCCTGCATCCCCCAGAAGTGCTGTTGGGGGTGAGGCTCTGGTTTTTGGACAAAACTCTATGGTAAATTCAGCATCAAGTCCAACAAGCGATCACACAGTCAGCAATACAAAACCAAGGGGAAAAACTGTGGAAAGACGCTAAGAAGAAGAGCAGAACGAAGACAAACAAGCAACTCTGGGGTACTATTCAAAGTAGAATGATAATAATACATCTACAAATATCCAGCAGGCAAGTACATAATAAACATATTTGGTATTCCACCGGGTAGCATACAATGTCTTCCAACAGGTAAGTATACAAATATAGAACAAGTCTACAGTACAAGTGCAGAGCAAGTCTGTAACAGGTAACACAACGTATTTCTGGCGTTCCAACAGGTAAGTATACAAGACGAAGACTCCAGATTTCAAAACTTTGTTTCATGTATTCTTCCTCAGTAGAGGCTAAAAAGGTAAAGGTTCCCTTGCTCGAAAGCCAGTCGAATCTGACTCTAGGGTTGCAGTGCTCATCTCCGTTTCAAAGCCGAAGAGCCAGCGCTGTCCGAAGACGTTTCCGTGGTCATGTGGCTGGCATGACTAAACACCAAGGCGCACGGAACACTGTTACCTTCCCACTGAAGTGGTCCCTATTTATCTACTTGCAATTCCTTGCTTTCGAACTGCTAGGTTGGCAGGAACTGGAACTAGAGATGGGAGCTCACTCCATCATGCGGCAACTTGGGTCTCGAACTGCTGAACTACTGACCTTCCACAGCCTGCAGTTCAGCGTCTTAACCACTTGAGCCACTGCAGCTCCTTTCAGTAGAGGCTAAACATAGACAAAAATATTAAGAAGCCTCACAAAGCATACCCTTCTCCAAGGGAGAAATGAAGGTAATAGGAAGACCAGAAATACATTGTATGTTACCTGTTACAGACTTGCTCTGCAACCCCTATGTTGACAGGAGCTGGGGCCAGAGACGGGAGCTCACTCCATGATGCGGCACTCGGGTCTCAAACTGCCGAGCTACAGACCTTCCGGTCTGCAGCTCAGCATCTTAACTTCTAAGCCACCCTAGTGGGATGGAAATGCATGCTTGAATACTCCCTCTGTTCAGAAAACCACCATGCTAGGAAGAAAACTAGGCCTTGTGTTCAGACTGCAGGCTCCTTTGTTTTGTATAGTATCTCTCATAGCTGCTGTTTTAA
>NW_015162055.1:0-4199 GCF_001447785.1 Gekko japonicus
CCCCTTGATAGCCCCCCTACCCCTAGCTGTTTGCTGTTATTGCTGTGCACCACCTAATGACCCTGGGCCCCAGGCTCCTCACCTTCAGTGGGACCCCCCCCCAGGAGGACACAGGGTGCGAACCCTCACACGTGCTGCAAGCATGCTTAAACTTGCAGGTCTTCCTCAAGCATTGCCCAGTGGCATTGAAGCCCCAGCATATGCGATGGGGTGGAACCTCCTGCTTCTCGCCAGCCTCCCACCCTGCTCCTGAGTGGAACTGCACCACCATGTGTCCGCTGTCCGCATACCTGCCCGCAATGGTCCCTATGGGGCCCATGCACTGTGACCAGAATTGATGGTGCTCCTGATCCCATGGTAATGAGGGGTCCAAGGCTGCTCGAGAGCTAAACTGATCATCATAATGCAGCCAAGCGGCCCCTGAGTATTCCCTGTATGCCCTGTGGATGAGGTCCTGGTATTTTACCAATGCTGACCCCTGCCCTGGGTAGGCCTACAGTACAACCTCTATGTAAATGGTGTAAGCTGAAAGCCAATTGTCAAAGTTCTTGTTGATTTGCATCCACTTTATTTTCTCCAACTCCCTGGGGTCATCCCTCACACTCGCTTTCACCTCAACATCCCTAAAGAGGAGTGTGAACATGTCTACATACTCACCCCTCCAGATTTTCTCTCTTGTGGCTGGCAGCAGGTGATCCCCCAGCGGGAAAGACCTTTCCATGTAAACATAGGGAAGGTTAGCTGCTGAGTCCTGCTGCCCCCCACCCCATGATGGTGCTTGCCTATTGGTCTCAGATGGCGCACCCATCCTGGGCACAACCTGAGAGGGTGCACCCAACACTGGTGTGGTGCTCGATGCCCAGGATGGCCCATGTCCCTGCCCTTTCATGTCATATTCCCTCACCATGGGCCCCTGAACCATTCTCCCCAATCCATAGGGCCCCCTGGTAGCTGGAGCCAGTAGAGCCCTGATGGCGGAACTGGTTCCTGTGGGACTGGAGAACTCACCCTTCCTTGCTGGGTCACCTGGCACTGCTCCAGCTCCACTGCCCAACTCCTGGGTATCCTCGCCACCTGAATCCTGCAGTTGTGCTAATTTGACATAGAGTGCTCACCTTTCCCGCTTGCGAGCTGCAGATCTCGCACTCCCAGGTGGGGTGGCTGCCACAGATGCACCCTCTTCTGCATGTTTCCACTTGCCTGCCTTGTCCCTCTCCAGAGCCTTGATTTTTGCTGCCAGGTCTTGCAAGAAGGGCCCACCCTCGTCCTCAGAGGATGAGATGGCTGGTGGCACCCGGCTGGGAGCCCTCCTGGCCTGGCTGCCCTTCTTCTACGCCTTCTTCTTTTTAAAGAATTTATATATATATCTCCAGATATTTTTATGCATATCTTAACACTTCATTTTTCATATTCTCCTCTTTCTAAGAATCAAATTAAACACTGAAAGCATATAAGTACTCTCTATCCTCGTTATCTTATTCCCTTTCTTTACCCGCTTGCTCAAGCCGCTGTACAACTTCCTCTAATTCATGATCTCTCTGGTCCTTCCCATAGCTGGCATTGGTATTTGTTCCAAATTTGGCTGTATTTTCTGGAAGCAGAGCTCTAATTTTTCTGTGGGAATAGCAGGAGCTGGAAGGGATGCAGCCAGCTGGAAGCTCAGCCACCACACACACACCCTTCTGCACCTTCTTGGCTGGCATATGTCACTCATGAAGATGGAGAAAGGAACAAAGAGGAGAGTGGTAAACCAAGTACACCCTGTATTAATCCTGGAGTATACTGAACCCCCCCACACACACACTGTAGATGAGGATACCAACATTGCCCTAAACCCAGCTAGAAATGTGGTCTTATTTCAATTATCATGAATTCATGCAGCGGCCCTACACTGAACTGGACCCCTGGTCCCTCAAGGTCAGTACTGTCCACAAAGGCTGACCATGCAACTGGTACCCTAAAGCCCACTGGTGGGGGAGAACCCATGTAGCTGCCTTATACTGAATCAGGCCCTTAGCAGCTGCCTTATCATACCCCTGAATGAAAGAACTTGTGACTTACCCAAGATCACACCAGAAGCTGCATGATTCCTTTGTCTCTGAGAATTTTTGCTGTGTCCCTCGTGGCTGTGCTCTCAACCACTACACCACACTGGCAGTGGGAGAAAACAAATGCAGCTGCTGGATTTTGAATCAGATGCCTGGCCCTTAGATCCCCTGGTGGGAATGAACCTCTGCAAGATCCTGGGGGATTTGGCCCCAGCTATCTCCTACACTGAATCAGAACCTCGCCCCTCCCCTAACCCCTGGTGGAGAGAAAGTCTCGTTGTTGCTGTATAAGACAGAAGGCCTTTGGCTCCGTAGCTCTCCTGATAGCCTGGAATCCTAATTCCTACTGAATGCCCCAGGGTCACCTCCGCAGAGCCTACGAACCACCCCATGGATGGGCGACCTAGCAAGGTGGGCCACAAAAGACTAGGAAGCCAGAGATGGAAGATGCAGCCAGGAAACCCCTTTGGATGGTGAAGGAGAAGGCAGAAAGCCAGGGGAAAATAAGGGGGCCTGCCTCAAATGTCCCTTGCCCGCTTGCAGATGAGAGTGGTGGGCAGGGGAGCCTGCCAGCTATCCGAGGCCAAACCTGGCCCACCAATAAGCAGTGAGTTGTCCAGGTGAGCACGCTCCCTTCTGGAGACTGTGGGAGAGGGAGAGAAGCTAGAAGGCTGCAGTGAGGGGTAGCGAGGGGCCCAACAATCCCTAACCCAACCAGTGCCTCCCTGCAACCCTTCCCAGGCCGGTGTCCTCCAAACCTTGCCTGTTCAGGCAGGCTTGTGCCATTGCCAGAGACCAGCTGGTGAGTCTCCTTTTTGCGGCAACATGCTCTTTCCCAGCTGCGAAGCTCCATCCTCTCCTAAGCTTGTGCTGGGCTGATCGGCTCTCGGAGGGCGGCTGCTTCCAAACCTGGCTGGCAAGTTTGGCCTTAGATTGGCCAGCACTCCCACGCTGAGCCCCAATTGCTTCATTCAAGGGGGGGGCAGGCAAACTCCTGCACCTGCTCCATGGGCAGGCACTTGTCTTCTGTACACTGCTGGCAACTTTGTGTATTCTTTGTATGGAATTATTTACCCAATTGCACATTTTACTCAAAACAACTGTAACAAGAAACACTTTTAAATCTTCGTGTTATATAATTGGGCTTCACAGTCAATCTTCTCATACTGTTTCCCAATTTTCTTAGATTGAAGATTTACGCAGAACAAATTTCCATCTGCTAGTTGTTGCTGTTGCTTTTGACACCACCCGTATGCTTGTGAAGGGACTTGTGTCTGCACACCCTACCCCGATAAACATAACTTAATATGACTTCCCTTAGCACTAAGGTGTAATTCATTGAGAGCTGATGAGAATATTCCTAATTTGGGGGCCTACTGTTACAGAATTGAGTTCAATAAATCATGAGCATAGTGAAGCTTGTGGAACAGAACACAGCCTACTGATCAGTCTGAAATTTAATTTGATTTATTGATTTTTATCCCACCCATTCCAGCCTAGTCTGGTTCAGGGCAGCTCACAACAAGATAAAAGTTATCATAATATACAATTCATAATATATAAAACACAATTTGTCACGTTAATACAATTCATAATAAATAATACGATAGTATAATACAATGTTAAAATCGAACAGTGTCACAGTGCTAGCAATTACAATATTTACATTTACACTATTGGTCCACTTCACTTGTAAGGGGGAGAGGGGGGAACTGGACATGCAATAGTTGCAGGGACCTGTGGCTCAGGGCCACCACCACTGTTCTCGTTTGTTATCAGTTGTTACTGCTAATGCTACTGATGATTGTAGTTGCAGTGGTGATGGTAGTGATGGTGGTGGCAGCTCGAAAAGCCTGGTGGAAGAGCTCCATCTTGCAGGCCCTGCAGAACTATAAAAAGTCCCTCAGGGCCCTTATCTCCTCTGGGAGCTCATTCCACCAGAATGGAGCTGCCACCAAAAAGGCTCTGGCCCTAGTAGTTGCCAACCTGGCCTCCTTGATACTTTGGAGGGTCAGTCAGTTCTGGGTCCCTGAATGTAGTGCTTTCTGGGGCATATATGGGGAAAGGCGGTCCCTCAGGTATGTCGGACCCTGGCCATAAAGGGCTTTAAAGGTAAGAACCAGCACCTTGAAGCGAATCCGGTATAATAGC